>NC_136267.1:168142085-168349921 GCF_964187855.1 Myxine glutinosa | reverse complement strand
ATTCCCCCAGGATTACAGATGGGATAATTACCGCAGGATTACAGATGGGATTATTTCCCCAAAATTACAGATGAGATAATTTCCCCAGGATTACAGATGGGATAATTCCCCCAGGATTACAGATGGGATAATTCCCCCAGCATGAGAGATGGGATAATTCCCGCAGGATTACAGATGGGATAATTCCCCCAGGATTACAGATGGGATAATTCCCGCAGGATTACAGATGGGATAATTTCCCAAAAATTACAGATGGGATAATTCCCCCAGGATTACAGATGGGATAATTCCCCCAGAATTACAGATGGGACAATTTCCCCAGAATTACAGATGAGATAATTTCCCCAGGATTACAGATGAGATAATTCCCCCAGGATTACAGATGAGATAATTCCCCCAGGATTACAGATGGGATAATTCCCCCAGGATTACAGATGGGATAATTCCCCCAGGATTACAGATGGGATAATTCCCCCAGGATTACAAATGGGATAATTCCCCCAGGATTACAGATGGGATAATTCCCCCAGGATTACAGATGGGATAATTCCCCCTGGATTACAGATGATAATTTCCCCAGAATTACAGATGAGATAATTCCCCCAGGATTACAGATGGGATAATTCCCCAGAATTACAGATGAGATAATTCCCCCAGGATTACAGATGAGATAATTTCCCCAGAATTACAGATGAGATAATTTCTCCAGGATTACAGATGAGATATTTCCCCCAGGATTACAGATGAGATAATTCCCCCAGGATTACAGATGGGATAATTCCCCAGGATTACAGATGGGATAATTCCACCAGGATTATAGATGGGATAATTTCCCCAGGATTACAGATGGGATAATTCCCCAGGATTACAGATGGGATAATTCCACCAGGATTATAGATGAGATATTTCCCCCAGGATTACAGATGAGATAATTCCCCCAGGATTACAGATGGGATAATTCCCCAGGATTACAGATGGGATAATTCCACCAGGATTATAGATGGGATAATTTCCCCAGGATTACAGATGGGATAATTTCCCCAGGATGACAGATGATAATTTCCCCAGAATTACAGATGAGATCATTCCCCCAGGATTACAGATGAGATAATTCCCCCAGGATTACAGATGAGATAATTCCCCCAGGATTACAGATGAGATAATTCCCCCAGGATTACAGATGAGATAATTCCCCCAGGATTACAGATGAGATAATTCCCCCAGGATTACAGATGGGATAATTTCCCCAGGATTACAGATGAGATAATTTCCCCAGAATTACAGATGAGATAATTTCCCCAGAATTACAGATGAGATAATTTCTCCAGGATTACAGATGAGATAATTTCTCCAGGATTACAGATGAGATAATTCCCCCAGGATTACAGATGGGATAATTCCCCCAGGATTACAGATGGGATAATTCCCCCAGGATTACAGATGGGATAATTCCCCCAGGATTACAGATGGGAGAATTCCCCCAGGATTACAGATGGGATAATTCCCCCTGGATTACAGATGATAATTTCCCCAGAATTACAGATGGGATAATTCCCCCAGGATTACAGATGAGATAATTTCTCCAGGATTACAGATGGGATAATTCCCCCAGGATTACAAATGGGATAATTCCCCCAGGATTACAGATGGGATAATTCCCCCAGGATTACAGATGGGATAATTCCCCCTGGATTACAGATGATAATTTCCCCAGAATTACAGATGAGATAATTCCCCCAGGATTACAGATGAGATAATTTCCCCAGAATTACAGATGAGATAATTTCTCCAGGATTACAGATGGGATAATTCCCCCAGGATTACAGATGAGATATTTTCCCCAAGAATTACAGATGAGATAATTCCCCCAGGATTACAGATGAGATAATTTCCCCAGAATTACAGATGAGATAATTCCCCCAGGATTACAGATGAGATAATTTCCCCAGAATTACAGATGAGATAATTTCCCCAAGAATTACAGATGAGATAATTCCCCCAGGATTACAGATGAGATAATTTCCCCAGAATTACAGATGAGATAATTCCCCCAGGATTACAGATGAGATAATTTCCCCAAGAATTACAGATGAGATAATTCCCCCAGGATTACAGATGAGATAATTTCCCCAGAATTACAGATGAGATAATTTCTCCAGGATTACAGATGAGATATTTCCCCCAGGATTACAGATGGGATAATTCCCCCAGGATTACAGATGAGATAATTTCGCCAGAATTACAGATGAGATAATTTCTCCAGGATTACAGATGGGATAATTCCCCCAGGATTACAAATGGGATAATTCCCCCAGCATTACCGATGGGATAATTCCCCCAGGATTACAGATGGGATAATTCCCCCTGGATTACAGATGATAATTTCCCCAGAATTACAGATGAGATAATTTCCCCAGGATTACAGATGGGATAATTCCCCCAGGATTACAGATGGGATAATTTCCCCAGAATTACAGATGAGATCATTTCTCCAGGATTACAGATGGGATAATTCCCCCAGGATTACAGATGGGATAATTCCCCCTGGATTACAGATGATAATTTCCCCAGAATTACAGATGAGATAATGCCCCCAGGATTACAGATGAGATCATTTCTCCAGGATTACAGATGGGATAATTCCCCCAGGATTACAGATGGGATAATTCCCCCTGGATTACAGATGATAATTTCCCCAGAATTACAGATGAGATAATTTCTCCAGGATTACAGATGAGATATTTCCCCCAGGATTACAGATGGGATAATTTCCCCAGAATTACAGATGAGATCATTCCCCCAGGATTACAGATGGGATAATTCCCCCTGGATTACAGATGAGATATTTCCCCCAGGATTACAGATGGGATAATTTCCCCAGAATTACAGATGAGATAATTCCCCCAGGATTACAGATGGGATAATTCCCCCTGGATTACAGATGGGATAATTCCCCCAGGATTACAGATGATAATTTCCCCAGAATTACAGATGAGATCATTCCCCCTGTTTTACAGATGAGATAATTCCCCCAGGATTACAGATGGGATAATTCCCCCTGTTTTACAGATGAGATAATTCCCCCAGGATTACAGATGGGATAATTCCCCCAGGATTGCAGATGAGATAATTCCCCCAGGATTACAGATGGGATAATTTCCCCAGAATTACAGATGGGATAATTCCCCCAGGATTACAGATGGGATAATTCCCCCAGAATTACAGATGGGACAATTTCCCCAGAATTACAGATGAGATAATCCCCCCAGAATTACAGATGAGATAATCCCCCCAGAATTACAGATGAGATAATCCCCCCAGAATTACAGATGAGATAATCCCCCCAGAATTACAGATGGGACAATTTCCCCAGAATTACAGATGAGATAATTTCCCCAGGATTACAGATGAGATAATTCCCCCAGGATTACAGATGAGATAATTCCCCCAGGATTACAGATGGGATAATTCCCCCAGGATTACAGATGGGATAATTCCCCCAGGATTACAGATGGGATAATTCCCCCAGGATTACAAATGGGATAATTCCCCCAGGATTACAGATGGGATAATTCCCCCAGGATTACAGATGGGATAATTCCCCCTGGATTACAGATGATAATTTCCCCAGAATTACAGATGAGATAATTCCCCCAGGATTACAGATGGGATAATTCCCCAGAATTACAGATGAGATAATTCCCCCAGGATTACAGATGAGATAATTTCTCCAGGATTACAGATGGGATAATTCCCCAGGATTACAGATGGGATAATTCCACCAGGATTATAGATGGGATAATTCCCCCAGGATGACAGATGATAATTTCCCCAGAATTACAGATGAGATCATTCCCCCAGGATTACAGATGAGATAATTCCCCCAGGATTACAAATGGGATAATTCCCCCAGGATTACAGATGGGATAATTCCCCCAGGATTACAGATGGGATAATTCCCCCTGGATTACAGATGATAATTTCCCCAGAATTACAGATGAGATAATTCCCCCAGGATTACAGATGGGATAATTCCCCAGAATTACAGATGAGATAATTTCCCCAGAATTACAGATGAGATAATTTCTCCAGGATTACAGATGGGATAATTCCCCAGGATTACAGATGGGATAATTCCACCAGGATTATAGATGGGATAATTCCCCCAGGATGACAGATGATAATTTCCCCAGAATTACAGATGAGATCATTCCCCCAGGATTACAGATGAGATAATTCCCCCAGGATTACAGATGAGATAATTCCCCCAGGATTACAGATGAGATAATTCCCCCAGGATTACAGATGAGATAATTCCCCCAGGATTACAGATGGGATAATTTCCCCAGGATTACAGATGAGATAATTTCCCCAGAATTACAGATGAGATAATTTCCCCAGAATTACAGATGAGATAATTTCTCCAGGATTACAGATGAGATAATTTCTCCAGGATTACAGATGAGATAATTCCCCCAGGATTACAGATGGGATAATTCCCCCAGGATTACAGATGGGATAATTCCCCCAGGATTACAGATGGGATAATTCCCCCAGGATTACAGATGGGATAATTCCCCCAGGATTACAGATGGGATAATTCCCCCAGGATTACAGATGGGATAATTCCCCCAGGATTACAGATGGGATAATTCCCCCTGGATTACAGATGATAATTTCCCCAGAATTACAGATGGGATAATTCCCCCAGGATTACAGATGGGATAATTCCCCCAGGATTACAGATGGGATAATTCCCCCAGGATTACAGATGGGATAATTCCCCCAGGATTACAGATGGGATAATTCCCCCTGGATTACAGATGATAATTTCCCCAGAATTACAGATGAGATAATTCCCCCAGGATTACAGATGAGATAATTTCGCCAGAATTACAGATGAGATAATTTCTCCAGGATTACAAATGGGATAATTCCCCCAGGATTACAGATGGGATAATTCCCCCAGGATTACAGATGGGATAATTCCCCCTGGATTACAGATGATAATTTCCCCAGAATTACAGATGAGATAATTCCCCCAGGATTACAGATGGGATAATTTCCCCAGAATTACAGATGGGATAATTTCCCCAGAATTACAGATGAGATAATTCCCCCTGGATTACAGATGGGATAATTTCCCCAGAATTACAGATGAGATAATTTCTCCAGGATTACAGATGAGATATTTCCCCAGGATTACAGATGGGATAATTTCCCCAAGAATTACAGATGAGATATTTCCCCAGGATTACAGATGGGATAATTTCCCCAGAATTACAGATGAGATAATTCCCCCAGGATTACAGATGGGATAATTCCCCCAGGATTACAGATGGAATAATTCCCCCTGGATTACAGATGATAATTTCCCCAGAATTACAGATGAGATAATTCCCCCAGGATTACAGATGGGATAATTCCCCCAGGATTACAGATGGGATAATTTCCCCAGAATTACAGATGAGATCATTTCTCCAGGATTACAGATGGGATAATTCCCCCAGGATTACAGATGGGATAATTCCCCCTGGATTACAGATGATAATTTCCCCAGGATTACAGATGAGATAATTCCCCCAGGATTACAGATGAGATCATTTCTCCAGGATTACAGATGGGATAATTCCCCCAGGATTACAGATGGGATAATTCCCCCTGGATTACAGATGATAATTTCCCCAGAATTACAGATGAGATAATTTCTCCAGGATTACAGATGAGATATTTCCCCCAGGATTACAGATGGGATAATTTCCCCAGAATTACAGATGAGATCATTCCCCCAGGATTACAGATGGGATAATTCCCCCTGGATTACAGATGAGATATTTCCCCCAGGATTACAGATGGGATAATTTCCCCAGAATTACAGATGAGATCATTCCCCCAGGATTACAGATGGGATAATTCCCCCTGGATTACAGATGGGATAATTCCCCCAGGATTACAGATGATAATTTCCCCAGAATTACAGATGAGATCATTCCCCCAGGATTACAGATGGGATAATTCCCCCTGGATTACAGATGAGATAATTCCCCCAGGATTACAGATGGGATAATTCCCCCAGGATTGCAGATGAGATAATTCCCCCAGGATTACAGATGGGATAATTTCCCCAGGATTACAGATGAGATAATTCCCCCAGGATTACAGATGGGATAATTCCCCCAGGATTATAGATGGGATAATTCCCCCAGGATGACAGATGATAATTTCCCCAGAATTACAGATGAGATAATTCCCCCAGGATTACAGATGGGATAATTCCCCCAGGATTACAGATGGGATAATTCCCCCAGGATTACAGATGGGATAATTCCCCCAGGATTACAGATGGGATAATACCCCCAGAATTACAGATGAGATAATTCCCCCAGGATTACAGATGGGATAATTCCCCCAGGATTACAGATGAGATAATTCCCCCAGAATTACAGATGAGATAATTCCCACAGGATTACAGATGAGATAATTCCCCCAGGATTACAGATGAGATAATTCCCCCAGGATTACAGATGGGATAATTTCCCCAGGATTACAGATGGGATAATTCCCCCAGGATTAGAGATGAGATAATTCCCCCAGGATTACAGATGAGATAATTTCCCCAGGATTACAGATGAGATAATTCCCCCAGGATTACAGATGAGATAATTCCCCCAGGATTACAGATGAGATAATTCCCCCAGAATTACAGATGAGATAATTCCCCCAGGATTACAGATGATAATTCCCCCAGGATTACAGATGAGATAATTCCCCCAAGATTACAGATGGGATAATTCCCCCAGGATTACAGATGGGATAATTCCCCCAGGATTACAGATGGGATAATTTCCCCAGGATTACAGATGGGATAATTCCACCAGGAAATACAGATGGGATAATTTCCCCAGAATTACAGATGAGATAATTCCCGCAGGATTACAGATGTGATAATTCCCGCAGGATTACAGATGGGATAATTCCCCCAGGATTACAGATGGGATAATTCCCGCAGGATTACAGATGGGATAATTTCCCCAAAATTACAGATGAGATAATTTCCCCAGGATTACAGATGGGATAATTCCCCCAGGATTACAGATGGGATAATTCCCCCAGAATTACAGATGGGACAATTTCCCCAAAATTACAGATGAGATAATTTCCCCATGATTACAGATGAGATAATTTCCCCAGGATTACAGATGAGATAATTTCCCCAGAATTACAGATGAGATAATTCCCCCAGGATTACAGATGAGATAATTCCCCAGGATTACAGATGGGATAATTCCCCCAGGATTACAAATGGGATAATTCCCCCAGGATTACAGATGGGATAATTCCCCCAGGATTACAGATGGGATAATTCCCCCAGGATTACAAATGGGATAATTCCCCCAGGATTACAGATGGGATAATTCCCCCTGGATTACAGATGATAATTTCCCCAGAATTACAGATGAGATAATTTCCCCAGAATTACAGATGAGATAATTTCTCCAGGATTACAGATGAGATAATTCCCCCAGGATTACAGATGGGATAATTCCCCCAGGATTATAGATGGGATAATTCCCCCAGGATGACAGATGATAATTTCCCCAGAATTACAGATGAGATCATTCCCCCAGGATTACAGATGAGATAATTCCCCCAGGATTACAGATGGGATAATTCCCCCAGGATTACAGATGAGATAATTCCCCCAGGATTACAGATGAGATAATTTCCCCAGAATTACAGATGAGATAATTTCCCCAGAATTACAGATGAGATAATTTCTCCAGGATTACAGATGGGATAATTCCCCCAGGATTACAGATGGGATAATTCCCCCAGGATTATAGATGGGATAATTCCCCCAGGATGACAGATGATAATTTCCCCAGAATTACAGATGAGATCATTCCCCCAGGATTACAGATGGGATAATTTCTCCAGAATTACAGATGAGATAATTTCTCCAGGATTGCAGATGGGATAATTCCCCCAGGATTACAGATGAGATAATTTCCCCAGAATTACAGATGAGATAATTTCCCCAGAATTACAGATGAGATAATTCCCCCAGGATTACAGATGGGATAATTTCTCCAGAATTACAGATGGGATAATTCCCCCAGAATTACAGATGAGATAATTTCCCCAGAATTACAGATGAGATAATTTCCCCAGAATTACAGATGAGATAATTCCCCCAGAATTACAGATGGGATAATTCCCCCAGGATTACAGATGGGATAATTCCCCCAGCATTACAGATGGGATAATTCCCGCAGGATTACAGATGGGATAATTCCCCCAGGATTACAGATGGGATAATTACCGCAGGATTACAGATGGGATTATTTCCCCAAAATTACAGATGAGGTAATTTCCCCAGGATTACAGATGGGATAATTCCCCCAGGATTACAGATGGGATAATTCCCCCAGCATGAGAGATGGGATAATTCCCGCAGGATTACAGATGGGATAATTCCCCCAGGATTACAGATGGGATAATTCCCGCAGGATTACAGATGGGATAATTTCCCAAAAATTACAGATGGGATAATTCCCCCAGGATTACAGATGGGATAATTCCCCCAGAATTACAGATGGGACAATTTCCCCAGAATTACAGATGAGATAATTTCCCCAGGATTACAGATGAGATAATTCCCCCAGGATTACAGATGAGATAATTCCCCCAGGATTACAGATGGGATAATTCCCCCAGGATTACAGATGGGATAATTCCCCCAGGATTACAGATGGGATAATTCCCCCAGGATTACAAATGGGATAATTCCCCCAGGATTACAGATGGGATAATTCCCCCAGGATTACAGATGGGATAATTCCCCCTGGATTACAGATGATAATTTCCCCAGAATTACAGATGAGATAATTCCCCCAGGATTACAGATGGGATAATTCCCCAGAATTACAGATGAGATAATTCCCCCAGGATTACAGATGAGATAATTTCCCCAGAATTACAGATGAGATAATTTCTCCAGGATTACAGATGAGATATTTCCCCCAGGATTACAGATGAGATAATTCCCCCAGGATTACAGATGGGATAATTCCCCAGGATTACAGATGGGATAATTCCACCAGGATTATAGATGGGATAATTTCCCCAGGATTACAGATGGGATAATTCCCCAGGATTACAGATGGGATAATTCCACCAGGATTATAGATGAGATATTTCCCCCAGGATTACAGATGAGATAATTCCCCCAGGATTACAGATGGGATAATTCCCCCAGGATTACAGATGAGATAATTCCCCCAGGATTACAGATGGGATAATTTCCCCAGGATTACAGATGAGATAATTTCCCCAGAATTACAGATGAGATAATTTCCCCAGAATTACAGATGAGATAATTTCTCCAGGATTACAGATGAGATAATTTCTCCAGGATTACAGATGAGATAATTCCCCCAGGATTACAGATGGGATAATTCCCCCAGGATTACAGATGGGATAATTCCCCCAGGATTACAGATGGGATAATTCCCCCAGGATTACAGATGGGAGAATTCCCCCAGGATTACAGATGGGATAATTCCCCCTGGATTACAGATGATAATTTCCCCAGAATTACAGATGGGATAATTCCCCCAGGATTACAGATGAGATAATTTCTCCAGGATTACAGATGGGATAATTCCCCCAGGATTACAAATGGGATAATTCCCCCAGGATTACAGATGGGATAATTCCCCCAGGATTACAGATGGGATAATTCCCCCTGGATTACAGATGATAATTTCCCCAGGATTATAGATGGGATAATTCCCCCAGGATGACAGATGATAATTTCCCCAGAATTACAGATGAGATCATTCCCCCAGGATTACAGATGAGATAATTCCCCCAGGATTACAGATGGGATAATTCCCCCAGGATTACAGATGAGATAATTCCCCCAGGATTACAGATGAGATAATTTCCCCAGAATTACAGATGAGATAATTTCCCCAGAATTACAGATGAGATAATTTCTCCAGGATTACAGATGGGATAATTCCCCCAGGATTACAGATGGGATAATTCCCCCAGGATTATAGATGGGATAATTCCCCCAGGATGACAGATGATAATTTCCCCAGAATTACAGATGAGATCATTCCCCCAGGATTACAGATGGGATAATTTCTCCAGAATTACAGATGAGATAATTTCTCCAGGATTGCAGATGGGATAATTCCCCCAGGATTACAGATGAGATAATTTCCCCAGAATTACAGATGAGATAATTTCCCCAGAATTACAGATGAGATAATTCCCCCAGGATTACAGATGGGATAATTTCTCCAGAATTACAGATGGGATAATTCCCCCAGAATTACAGATGAGATAATTTCCCCAGAATTACAGATGAGATAATTTCCCCAGAATTACAGATGAGATAATTCCCCCAGAATTACAGATGGGATAATTCCCCCAGGATTACAGATGGGATAATTCCCCCAGCATTACAGATGGGATAATTCCCGCAGGATTACAGATGGGATAATTCCCCCAGGATTACAGATGGGATAATTACCGCAGGATTACAGATGGGATTATTTCCCCAAAATTACAGATGAGGTAATTTCCCCAGGATTACAGATGGGATAATTCCCCCAGGATTACAGATGGGATAATTCCCCCAGCATGAGAGATGGGATAATTCCCGCAGGATTACAGATGGGATAATTCCCCCAGGATTACAGATGGGATAATTCCCGCAGGATTACAGATGGGATAATTTCCCAAAAATTACAGATGGGATAATTCCCCCAGGATTACAGATGGGATAATTCCCCCAGAATTACAGATGGGACAATTTCCCCAGAATTACAGATGAGATAATTTCCCCAGGATTACAGATGAGATAATTCCCCCAGGATTACAGATGAGATAATTCCCCCAGGATTACAGATGGGATAATTCCCCCAGGATTACAGATGGGATAATTCCCCCAGGATTACAGATGGGATAATTCCCCCAGGATTACAAATGGGATAATTCCCCCAGGATTACAGATGGGATAATTCCCCCAGGATTACAGATGGGATAATTCCCCCTGGATTACAGATGATAATTTCCCCAGAATTACAGATGAGATAATTCCCCCAGGATTACAGATGGGATAATTCCCCAGAATTACAGATGAGATAATTCCCCCAGGATTACAGATGAGATAATTTCCCCAGAATTACAGATGAGATAATTTCTCCAGGATTACAGATGAGATATTTCCCCCAGGATTACAGATGAGATAATTCCCCCAGGATTACAGATGGGATAATTCCCCAGGATTACAGATGGGATAATTCCACCAGGATTATAGATGGGATAATTTCCCCAGGATTACAGATGGGATAATTCCCCAGGATTACAGATGGGATAATTCCACCAGGATTATAGATGAGATATTTCCCCCAGGATTACAGATGAGATAATTCCCCCAGGATTACAGATGGGATAATTCCCCCAGGATTACAGATGAGATAATTCCCCCAGGATTACAGATGGGATAATTTCCCCAGGATTACAGATGAGATAATTTCCCCAGAATTACAGATGAGATAATTTCCCCAGAATTACAGATGAGATAATTTCTCCAGGATTACAGATGAGATAATTTCTCCAGGATTACAGATGAGATAATTCCCCCAGGATTACAGATGGGATAATTCCCCCAGGATTACAGATGGGATAATTCCCCCAGGATTACAGATGGGATAATTCCCCCAGGATTACAGATGGGAGAATTCCCCCAGGATTACAGATGGGATAATTCCCCCTGGATTACAGATGATAATTTCCCCAGAATTACAGATGGGATAATTCCCCCAGGATTACAGATGAGATAATTTCTCCAGGATTACAGATGGGATAATTCCCCCAGGATTACAAATGGGATAATTCCCCCAGGATTACAGATGGGATAATTCCCCCAGGATTACAGATGGGATAATTCCCCCTGGATTACAGATGATAATTTCCCCAGAATTACAGATGAGATAATTCCCCCAGGATTACAGATGAGATAATTTCCCCAGAATTACAGATGAGATAATTTCTCCAGGATTACAGATGGGATAATTCCCCCAGGATTACAGATGAGATATTTTCCCCAAGAATTACAGATGAGATAATTCCCCCAGGATTACAGATGAGATAATTTCCCCAGAATTACAGATGAGATAATTCCCCCAGGATTACAGATGAGATAATTTCCCCAGAATTACAGATGAGATAATTTCCCCAAGAATTACAGATGAGATAATTCCCCCAGGATTACAGATGAGATAATTTCCCCAGAATTACAGATGAGATAATTCCCCCAGGATTACAGATGAGATAATTTCCCCAAGAATTACAGATGAGATAATTCCCCCAGGATTACAGATGAGATAATTTCCCCAGAATTACAGATGAGATAATTTCTCCAGGATTACAGATGAGATATTTCCCCCAGGATTACAGATGGGATAATTCCCCCAGGATTACAGATGAGATAATTTCGCCAGAATTACAGATGAGATAATTTCTCCAGGATTACAGATGGGATAATTCCCCCAGGATTACAAATGGGATAATTCCCCCAGGATTACCGATGGGATAATTCCCCCAGGATTACAGATGGGATAATTCCCCCTGGATTACAGATGATAATTTCCCCAGAATTACAGATGAGATAATTTCCCCAGGATTACAGATGGGATAATTCCCCCAGGATTACAGATGGGATAATTTCCCCAGAATTACAGATGAGATCATTTCTCCAGGATTACAGATGGGATAATTCCCCCAGGATTACAGATGGGATAATTCCCCCTGGATTACAGATGATAATTTCCCCAGAATTACAGATGAGATAATGCCCCCAGGATTACAGATGAGATCATTTCTCCAGGATTACAGATGGGATAATTCCCCCAGGATTACAGATGGGATAATTCCCCCTGGATTACAGATGATAATTTCCCCAGAATTACAGATGAGATAATTTCTCCAGGATTACAGATGAGATAATTTCCCCAGAATTACAGATGAGATCATTCCCCCAGGATTACAGATGGGATAATTCCCACAGGATTACAGATGATAATTTCCCCAGAATTACAGATGAGATAATGCCCCCAGGATTACAGATGAGATCATTTCTCCAGGATTACAGATGGGATAATTCCCCCAGGATTACAGATGGGATAATTCCCCCTGGATTACAGATGATAATTTCCCCAGAATTACAGATGAGATAATTTCTCCAGGATTACAGATGGGATAATTTCCCCAGAATTACAGATGAGATCATTCCCCCAGGATTACAGATGGGATAATTCCCCCTGGATTACAGATGAGATATTTCCCCCAGGATTACAGATGGGATAATTTCCCCAGAATTACAGATGAGATAATTCCCCCAGGATTACAGATGGGATAATTCCCCCTGGATTACAGATGGGATAATTCCCCGAGGATTACAGATGATAATTTCCCCAGAATTACAGATGAGATCATTCCCCCAGGATTACAGATGGGATAATTCCCCCTGGATTACAGATGAGATAATTCCCCCAGGATTAAAGATGGGATAATTCCCCCAGGATTGCAGATGAGATAATTCCCCCAGGATTACAGATGGGATAATTTCCCCAGAATTACAGATGAGATAATTCCCCCAGGATTACAGATGAGATAATTTCCCCAGGATTATAGATGGGATAATTTCCCCAGGATTAGAGATGAGATAATTCCCCCAGGATTACAGATGGGATAATTCCCCCAGGATTATAGATGGGATAATTTCCCCAGGATTAGAGATGAGATAATTCCCCCAGGATTATAGATGGGATAATTCCCCCAGGATGACAGATGGGATAATTCCCCCAGGATTACAGATGGGATAATTCCCCCAGGATTACAGATGGGATAATTCCCCCAGGATTACAGATGGGATAAT
Organism: Myxine glutinosa; assembly: GCF_964187855.1. Taxonomy (NCBI): domain Eukaryota; kingdom Metazoa; phylum Chordata; class Myxini; order Myxiniformes; family Myxinidae; genus Myxine; species Myxine glutinosa. Next base: position 168,335,964 of record NC_136267.1, on the reverse strand, counting down.
TCCCCCAGGATTACAAATGGGATAATTCCCCCAGGATTACAGATGGGATAATTCCCCCAGGATTACAGATGGGATAATTCCCCCTGGATTACAGATGATAATTTCCCCAGAATTACAGATGAGATAATTTCCCCAGAATTACAGATGAGATCATTTCTCCAGGATTACAGATGAGATAATTCCCCCAGGATTACAGATGGGATAATTCCCCCAGGATTACAGATGGGATAATTTCCCCAGAATTACAGATGAGATAATTCCCCCAGGATTACAGATGAGATAATTTCCCCAGAATTTCAGATGAGATAATTCCCCCAGGATTACAGATGAGATAATTCCCCCAGGATTACAGATGAGATAATTCCCCCAGGATTACAGATGAGATAATTTCCCCAGGATTACAGATGAGATAATTCCCCCAGGATTACAGATGAGATAATTCCCCCAGAATTACAGATGAGATAATTCCCCCAGGATTACAGATGAGATAATTCCCCCAGGATTACAGATGAGATAATTTCCCCAGAATTACAGATGAGATAATTTCCCCAGAATTACAGATGAGATAATTTCTCCAGGATTACAGATGAGATAATTCCCCCAGGATTACAGATGGGATAATTCCCCCAGGATTATAGATGGGATAATTCCCCCAGGATGACAGATGATAATTTCCCCAGAATTACAGATGAGATAATTCCCCCAGGATTACAGATGGGATAATTCCCCCAGGATTACAGATGGGATAATTCCCCCAGGATTACAGATGGGATAATTCCCCCAGGATTACAGATGGGATAATACCCCCAGAATTACAGATGAGATAATTCCCCCAGGATTACAGATGGAATAATTCCCCCAGGATTACAGATGGGATAATTCCCCCAGGATTACAGATGAGATAATTCCCCCAGAATTACAGATGAGATAATTCCCACAGGATTACAGATGAGATAATTCCCCCAGGATTACAGATGAGATAATTCCCCCAGGATTACAGATGAGATAATTCCCCCAGGATTACAGATGAGATAATTCCCCCAGGATTACAGATGGGATAATTCCCCCAGGATTACAGATGAGATAATTCCCCCAGGATTACAGATGAGATAATTCCCCCAGAATTACAGATGAGATAATTCCCCCAGGATTACAGATGATAATTCCCCCAGGATTACAGATGAGATAATTCCCCCAAGATTACAGATGGGATAATTCCCCCAGGATTACAGATGGGATAATTCCCCCAGGATTACAGATGGGATAATTTCCCCAGGATTACAGATGGGATAATTCCACCAGGAAATACAGATGGGATAATTTCCCCAGAATTACAGATGAGATAATTTCTCCAGGATTACAGATGAGATAATTTCTCCAGGATTACAGATGAGATAATTCCCCCAGGATTACAGATGGGATAATTCCCCCAGGATTACAGATGGGATAATTCCCCCAGGATTACAGATGGGATAATTCCCCCAGGATTACAGATGGGAGAATTCCCCCAGGATTACAGATGGGATAATTCCCCCTGGATTACAGATGATAATTTCCCCAGAATTACAGATGGGATAATTCCCCCAGGATTACAGATGAGATAATTTCTCCAGGATTACAGATGGGATAATTCCCCCAGGATTACAAATGGGATAATTCCCCCAGGATTACAGATGGGATAATTCCCCCAGGATTACAGATGGGATAATTCCCCCTGGATTACAGATGATAATTTCCCCAGAATTACAGATGAGATAATTCCCCCAGGATTACAGATGAGATAATTTCCCCAGAATTACAGATGAGATAATTTCTCCAGGATTACAGATGGGATAATTCCCCCAGGATTACAGATGAGATATTTTCCCCAAGAATTACAGATGAGATAATTCCCCCAGGATTACAGATGAGATAATTTCCCCAGAATTACAGATGAGATAATTCCCCCAGGATTACAGATGAGATAATTTCCCCAGAATTACAGATGAGATAATTTCCCCAAGAATTACAGATGAGATAATTCCCCCAGGATTACAGATGAGATAATTTCCCCAGAATTACAGATGAGATAATTCCCCCAGGATTACAGATGAGATAATTTCCCCAAGAATTACAGATGAGATAATTCCCCCAGGATTACAGATGAGATAATTTCCCCAGAATTACAGATGAGATAATTTCTCCAGGATTACAGATGAGATATTTCCCCCAGGATTACAGATGGGATAATTCCCCCAGGATTACAGATGAGATAATTTCGCCAGAATTACAGATGAGATAATTTCTCCAGGATTACAGATGGGATAATTCCCCCAGGATTACAAATGGGATAATTCCCCCAGGATTACCGATGGGATAATTCCCCCAGGATTACAGATGGGATAATTCCCCCTGGATTACAGATGATAATTTCCCCAGAATTACAGATGAGATAATTTCCCCAGGATTACAGATGGGATAATTCCCCCAGGATTACAGATGGGATAATTTCCCCAGAATTACAGATGAGATCATTTCTCCAGGATTACAGATGGGATAATTCCCCCAGGATTACAGATGGGATAATTCCCCCTGGATTACAGATGATAATTTCCCCAGAATTACAGATGAGATAATGCCCCCAGGATTACAGATGAGATCATTTCTCCAGGATTACAGATGGGATAATTCCCCCAGGATTACAGATGGGATAATTCCCCCTGGATTACAGATGATAATTTCCCCAGAATTACAGATGAGATAATTTCTCCAGGATTACAGATGAGATATTTCCCCCAGGATTACAGATGGGATAATTTCCCCAGAATTACAGATGAGATCATTCCCCCAGGATTACAGATGGGATAATTCCCCCTGGATTACAGATGAGATATTTCCCCCAGGATTACAGATGGGATAATTTCCCCAGAATTACAGATGAGATAATTCCCCCAGGATTACAGATGGGATAATTCCCCCTGGATTACAGATGGGATAATTCCCCCAGGATTACAGATGATAATTTCCCCAGAATTACAGATGAGATCATTCCCCCTGTTTTACAGATGAGATAATTCCCCCAGGATTACAGATGGGATAATTCCCCCTGTTTTACAGATGAGATAATTCCCCCAGGATTACAGATGGGATAATTCCCCCAGGATTGCAGATGAGATAATTCCCCCAGGATTACAGATGGGATAATTTCCCCAGAATTACAGATGGGATAATTCCCCCAGGATTACAGATGGGATAATTCCCCCAGAATTACAGATGGGACAATTTCCCCAGAATTACAGATGAGATAATCCCCCCAGAATTACAGATGAGATAATCCCCCCAGAATTACAGATGAGATAATCCCCCCAGAATTACAGATGAGATAATCCCCCCAGAATTACAGATGGGACAATTTCCCCAGAATTACAGATGAGATAATTTCCCCAGGATTACAGATGAGATAATTCCCCCAGGATTACAGATGAGATAATTCCCCCAGGATTACAGATGGGATAATTCCCCCAGGATTACAGATGGGATAATTCCCCCAGGATTACAGATGGGATAATTCCCCCAGGATTACAAATGGGATAATTCCCCCAGGATTACAGATGGGATAATTCCCCCAGGATTACAGATGGGATAATTCCCCCTGGATTACAGATGATAATTTCCCCAGAATTACAGATGAGATAATTCCCCCAGGATTACAGATGGGATAATTCCCCAGAATTACAGATGAGATAATTCCCCCAGGATTACAGATGAGATAATTTCCCCAGAATTACAGATGAGATAATTTCTCCAGGATTACAGATGGGATAATTCCCCAGGATTACAGATGGGATAATTCCACCAGGATTATAGATGGGATAATTCCCCCAGGATGACAGATGATAATTTCCCCAGAATTACAGATGAGATCATTCCCCCAGGATTACAGATGAGATAATTCCCCCAGGATTACAGATGAGATAATTCCCCCAGGATTACAGATGAGATAATTCCCCCAGGATTACAGATGAGATAATTCCCCCAGGATTACAGATGGGATAATTTCCCCAGGATTACAGATGAGATAATTTCCCCAGAATTACAGATGAGATAATTTCCCCAGAATTACAGATGAGATAATTTCTCCAGGATTACAGATGAGATAATTTCTCCAGGATTACAGATGAGATAATTCCCCCAGGATTACAGATGGGATAATTCCCCCAGGATTACAGATGGGATAATTCCCCCAGGATTACAGATGGGATAATTCCCCCAGGATTACAGATGGGATAATTCCCCCAGGATTACAGATGGGATAATTCCCCCTGGATTACAGATGATAATTTCCCCAGAATTACAGATGGGATAATTCCCCCAGGATTACAGATGGGATAATTCCCCCAGGATTACAGATGGGATAATTCCCCCAGGATTACAGATGGGATAATTCCCCCAGGATTACAGATGGGATAATTCCCCCTGGATTACAGATGATAATTTCCCCAGAATTACAGATGAGATAATTCCCCCAGGATTACAGATGAGATAATTTCGCCAGAATTACAGATGAGATAATTTCTCCAGGATTACAAATGGGATAATTCCCCCAGGATTACAGATGGGATAATTCCCCCAGGATTACAGATGGGATAATTCCCCCTGGATTACAGATGATAATTTCCCCAGAATTACAGATGAGATAATTCCCCCAGGATTACAGATGGGATAATTTCCCCAGAATTACAGATGGGATAATTTCCCCAGAATTACAGATGAGATAATTCCCCCTGGATTACAGATGGGATAATTTCCCCAGAATTACAGATGAGATAATTTCTCCAGGATTACAGATGAGATATTTCCCCAGGATTACAGATGGGATAATTTCCCCAAGAATTACAGATGAGATATTTCCCCAGGATTACAGATGGGATAATTTCCCCAGAATTACAGATGAGATAATTCCCCCAGGATTACAGATGGGATAATTCCCCCAGGATTACAGATGGAATAATTCCCCCTGGATTACAGATGATAATTTCCCCAGAATTACAGATGAGATAATTCCCCCAGGATTACAGATGGGATAATTCCCCCAGGATTACAGATGGGATAATTTCCCCAGAATTACAGATGAGATCATTTCTCCAGGATTACAGATGGGATAATTCCCCCAGGATTACAGATGGGATAATTCCCCCTGGATTACAGATGATAATTTCCCCAGGATTACAGATGAGATAATTCCCCCAGGATTACAGATGAGATCATTTCTCCAGGATTACAGATGGGATAATTCCCCCAGGATTACAGATGGGATAATTCCCCCTGGATTACAGATGATAATTTCCCCAGAATTACAGATGAGATAATTTCTCCAGGATTACAGATGAGATATTTCCCCCAGGATTACAGATGGGATAATTTCCCCAGAATTACAGATGAGATCATTCCCCCAGGATTACAGATGGGATAATTCCCCCTGGATTACAGATGAGATATTTCCCCCAGGATTACAGATGGGATAATTTCCCCAGAATTACAGATGAGATCATTCCCCCAGGATTACAGATGGGATAATTCCCCCTGGATTACAGATGGGATAATTCCCCCAGGATTACAGATGATAATTTCCCCAGAATTACAGATGAGATCATTCCCCCAGGATTACAGATGGGATAATTCCCCCTGGATTACAGATGAGATAATTCCCCCAGGATTACAGATGGGATAATTCCCCCAGGATTGCAGATGAGATAATTCCCCCAGGATTACAGATGGGATAATTTCCCCAGGATTACAGATGAGATAATTCCCCCAGGATTACAGATGGGATAATTCCCCCAGGATTATAGATGGGATAATTCCCCCAGGATGACAGATGATAATTTCCCCAGAATTACAGATGAGATAATTCCCCCAGGATTACAGATGGGATAATTCCCCCAGGATTACAGATGGGATAATTCCCCCAGGATTACAGATGGGATAATTCCCCCAGGATTACAGATGGGATAATACCCCCAGAATTACAGATGAGATAATTCCCCCAGGATTACAGATGGGATAATTCCCCCAGGATTACAGATGAGATAATTCCCCCAGAATTACAGATGAGATAATTCCCACAGGATTACAGATGAGATAATTCCCCCAGGATTACAGATGAGATAATTCCCCCAGGATTACAGATGGGATAATTTCCCCAGGATTACAGATGGGATAATTCCCCCAGGATTAGAGATGAGATAATTCCCCCAGGATTACAGATGAGATAATTTCCCCAGGATTACAGATGAGATAATTCCCCCAGGATTACAGATGAGATAATTCCCCCAGGATTACAGATGAGATAATTCCCCCAGAATTACAGATGAGATAATTCCCCCAGGATTACAGATGATAATTCCCCCAGGATTACAGATGAGATAATTCCCCCAAGATTACAGATGGGATAATTCCCCCAGGATTACAGATGGGATAATTCCCCCAGGATTACAGATGGGATAATTTCCCCAGGATTACAGATGGGATAATTCCACCAGGAAATACAGATGGGATAATTTCCCCAGAATTACAGATGAGATAATTCCCGCAGGATTACAGATGTGATAATTCCCGCAGGATTACAGATGGGATAATTCCCCCAGGATTACAGATGGGATAATTCCCACAGGATTACAGATGGGATAATTTCCCCAAAATTACAGATGAGATAATTTCCCCAGGATTACAGATGGGATAATTCCCCCAGGATTACAGATGGGATAATTCCCCCAGAATTACAGATGGGACAATTTCCCCAAAATTACAGATGAGATAATTTCCCCATGATTACAGATGAGATAATTTCCCCAGGATTACAGATGAGATAATTTCCCCAGAATTACAGATGAGATAATTCCCCCAGGATTACAGATGAGATAATTCCCCAGGATTACAGATGGGATAATTCCCCCAGGATTACAAATGGGATAATTCCCCCAGGATTACAGATGGGATAATTCCCCCAGGATTACAGATGGGATAATTCCCCCAGGATTACAAATGGGATAATTCCCCCAGGATTACAGATGGGATAATTCCCCCTGGATTACAGATGATAATTTCCCCAGAATTACAGATGAGATAATTTCCCCAGAATTACAGATGAGATAATTTCTCCAGGATTACAGATGAGATAATTCCCCCAGGATTACAGATGGGATAATTCCCCCAGGATTATAGATGGGATAATTCCCCCAGGATGACAGATGATAATTTCCCCAGAATTACAGATGAGATCATTCCCCCAGGATTACAGATGAGATAATTCCCCCAGGATTACAGATGGGATAATTCCCCCAGGATTACAGATGAGATAATTCCCCCAGGATTACAGATGAGATAATTTCCCCAGAATTACAGATGAGATAATTTCCCCAGAATTACAGATGAGATAATTTCTCCAGGATTACAGATGGGATAATTCCCCCAGGATTACAGATGGGATAATTCCCCCAGGATTATAGATGGGATAATTCCCCCAGGATGACAGATGATAATTTCCCCAGAATTACAGATGAGATCATTCCCCCAGGATTACAGATGGGATAATTTCTCCAGAATTACAGATGAGATAATTTCTCCAGGATTGCAGATGGGATAATTCCCCCAGGATTACAGATGAGATAATTTCCCCAGAATTACAGATGAGATAATTTCCCCAGAATTACAGATGAGATAATTCCCCCAGGATTACAGATGGGATAATTTCTCCAGAATTACAGATGGGATAATTCCCCCAGAATTACAGATGAGATAATTTCCCCAGAATTACAGATGAGATAATTTCCCCAGAATTACAGATGAGATAATTCCCCCAGAATTACAGATGGGATAATTCCCCCAGGATTACAGATGGGATAATTCCCCCAGCATTACAGATGGGATAATTCCCGCAGGATTACAGATGGGATAATTCCCCCAGGATTACAGATGGGATAATTACCGCAGGATTACAGATGGGATTATTTCCCCAAAATTACAGATGAGGTAATTTCCCCAGGATTACAGATGGGATAATTCCCCCAGGATTACAGATGGGATAATTCCCCCAGCATGAGAGATGGGATAATTCCCGCAGGATTACAGATGGGATAATTCCCCCAGGATTACAGATGGGATAATTCCCGCAGGATTACAGATGGGATAATTTCCCAAAAATTACAGATGGGATAATTCCCCCAGGATTACAGATGGGATAATTCCCCCAGAATTACAGATGGGACAATTTCCCCAGAATTACAGATGAGATAATTTCCCCAGGATTACAGATGAGATAATTCCCCCAGGATTACAGATGAGATAATTCCCCCAGGATTACAGATGGGATAATTCCCCCAGGATTACAGATGGGATAATTCCCCCAGGATTACAGATGGGATAATTCCCCCAGGATTACAAATGGGATAATTCCCCCAGGATTACAGATGGGATAATTCCCCCAGGATTACAGATGGGATAATTCCCCCTGGATTACAGATGATAATTTCCCCAGAATTACAGATGAGATAATTCCCCCAGGATTACAGATGGGATAATTCCCCAGAATTACAGATGAGATAATTCCCCCAGGATTACAGATGAGATAATTTCCCCAGAATTACAGATGAGATAATTTCTCCAGGATTACAGATGAGATATTTCCCCCAGGATTACAGATGAGATAATTCCCCCAGGATTACAGATGGGATAATTCCCCAGGATTACAGATGGGATAATTCCACCAGGATTATAGATGGGATAATTTCCCCAGGATTACAGATGGGATAATTCCCCAGGATTACAGATGGGATAATTCCACCAGGATTATAGATGAGATATTTCCCCCAGGATTACAGATGAGATAATTCCCCCAGGATTACAGATGGGATAATTCCCCCAGGATTACAGATGAGATAATTCCCCCAGGATTACAGATGGGATAATTTCCCCAGGATTACAGATGAGATAATTTCCCCAGAATTACAGATGAGATAATTTCCCCAGAATTACAGATGAGATAATTTCTCCAGGATTACAGATGAGATAATTTCTCCAGGATTACAGATGAGATAATTCCCCCAGGATTACAGATGGGATAATTCCCCCAGGATTACAGATGGGATAATTCCCCCAGGATTACAGATGGGATAATTCCCCCAGGATTACAGATGGGAGAATTCCCCCAGGATTACAGATGGGATAATTCCCCCTGGATTACAGATGATAATTTCCCCAGAATTACAGATGGGATAATTCCCCCAGGATTACAGATGAGATAATTTCTCCAGGATTACAGATGGGATAATTCCCCCAGGATTACAAATGGGATAATTCCCCCAGGATTACAGATGGGATAATTCCCCCAGGATTACAGATGGGATAATTCCCCCTGGATTACAGATGATAATTTCCCCAGAATTACAGATGAGATAATTCCCCCAGGATTACAGATGAGATAATTTCCCCAGAATTACAGATGAGATAATTTCTCCAGGATTACAGATGGGATAATTCCCCCAGGATTACAGATGAGATATTTTCCCCAAGAATTACAGATGAGATAATTCCCCCAGGATTACAGATGAGATAATTTCCCCAGAATTACAGATGAGATAATTCCCCCAGGATTACAGATGAGATAATTTCCCCAGAATTACAGATGAGATAATTTCCCCAAGAATTACAGATGAGATAATTCCCCCAGGATTACAGATGAGATAATTTCCCCAGAATTACAGATGAGATAATTCCCCCAGGATTACAGATGAGATAATTTCCCCAAGAATTACAGATGAGATAATTCCCCCAGGATTACAGATGAGATAATTTCCCCAGAATTACAGATGAGATAATTTCTCCAGGATTACAGATGAGATATTTCCCCCAGGATTACAGATGGGATAATTCCCCCAGGATTACAGATGAGATAATTTCGCCAGAATTACAGATGAGATAATTTCTCCAGGATTACAGATGGGATAATTCCCCCAGGATTACAAATGGGATAATTCCCCCAGGATTACCGATGGGATAATTCCCCCAGGATTACAGATGGGATAATTCCCCCTGGATTACAGATGATAATTTCCCCAGAATTACAGATGAGATAATTTCCCCAGGATTACAGATGGGATAATTCCCCCAGGATTACAGATGGGATAATTTCCCCAGAATTACAGATGAGATCATTTCTCCAGGATTACAGATGGGATAATTCCCCCAGGATTACAGATGGGATAATTCCCCCTGGATTACAGATGATAATTTCCCCAGAATTACAGATGAGATAATGCCCCCAGGATTACAGATGAGATCATTTCTCCAGGATTACAGATGGGATAATTCCCCCAGGATTACAGATGGGATAATTCCCCCTGGATTACAGATGATAATTTCCCCAGAATTACAGATGAGATAATTTCTCCAGGATTACAGATGAGATATTTCCCCCAGGATTACAGATGGGATAATTTCCCCAGAATTACAGATGAGATCATTCCCCCAGGATTACAGATGGGATAATTCCCCCTGGATTACAGATGAGATATTTCCCCCAGGATTACAGATGGGATAATTTCCCCAGAATTACAGATGAGATAATTCCCCCAGGATTACAGATGGGATAATTCCCCCTGGATTACAGATGGGATAATTCCCCGAGGATTACAGATGATAATTTCCCCAGAATTACAGATGAGATCATTCCCCCAGGATTACAGATGGGATAATTCCCCCTGGATTACAGATGAGATAATTCCCCCAGGATTAAAGATGGGATAATTCCCCCAGGATTGCAGATGAGATAATTCCCCCAGGATTACAGATGGGATAATTTCCCCAGAATTACAGATGAGATAATTCCCCCAGGATTACAGATGAGATAATTTCCCCAGGATTATAGATGGGATAATTTCCCCAGGATTAGAGATGAGATAATTCCCCCAGGATTACAGATGGGATAATTCCCCCAGGATTATAGATGGGATAATTTCCCCAGGATTAGAGATGAGATAATTCCCCCAGGATTATAGATGGGATAATTCCCCCAGGATGACAGATGGGATAATTCCCCCAGGATTACAGATGGGATAATTCCCCCAGGATTACAGATGGGATAATTCCCCCAGGATTACAGATGGGATAATTCCCCCAGGATTACAAATGGGATAATTCCCCCAGGATTACAGATGGGATAATTCCCCCAGGATTACAGATGGGATAATTCCCCCTGGATTACAGATGATAATTTCCCCAGAATTACAGATGAGATAATTTCCCCAGAATTACAGATGAGATCATTTCTCCAGGATTACAGATGAGATAATTCCCCCAGGATTACAGATGGGATAATTCCCCCAGGATTACAGATGGGATAATTTCCCCAGAATTACAGATGAGATAATTCCCCCAGGATTACAGATGAGATAATTTCCCCAGAATTTCAGATGAGATAATTCCCCCAGGATTACAGATGAGATAATTCCCCCAGGATTACAGATGAGATAATTCCCCCAGGATTACAGATGAGATAATTTCCCCAGGATTACAGATGAGATAATTCCCCCAGGATTACAGATGAGATAATTCCCCCAGAATTACAGATGAGATAATTCCCCCAGGATTACAGATGAGATAATTCCCCCAGGATTACAGATGAGATAATTTCCCCAGAATTACAGATGAGATAATTTCCCCAGAATTACAGATGAGATAATTTCTCCAGGATTACAGATGAGATAATTCCCCCAGGATTACAGATGGGATAATTCCCCCAGGATTATAGATGGGATAATTCCCCCAGGATGACAGATGATAATTTCCCCAGAATTACAGATGAGATAATTCCCCCAGGATTACAGATGGGATAATTCCCCCAGGATTACAGATGGGATAATTCCCCCAGGATTACAGATGGGATAATTCCCCCAGGATTACAGATGGGATAATACCCCCAGAATTACAGATGAGATAATTCCCCCAGGATTACAGATGGAATAATTCCCCCAGGATTACAGATGGGATAATTCCCCCAGGATTACAGATGAGATAATTCCCCCAGAATTACAGATGAGATAATTCCCACAGGATTACAGATGAGATAATTCCCCCAGGATTACAGATGAGATAATTCCCCCAGGATTACAGATGAGATAATTCCCCCAGGATTACAGATGAGATAATTCCCCCAGGATTACAGATGGGATAATTCCCCCAGGATTACAGATGAGATAATTCCCCCAGGATTACAGATGAGATAATTCCCCCAGAATTACAGATGAGATAATTCCCCCAGGATTACAGATGAGATAATTCCCCCAAGATTACAGATGGGATAATTCCCCCAGGATTACAGATGGGATAATTCCCCCAGGATTACAGATGGGATAATTTCCCCAGGATTACAGATGGGATAATTCCACCAGGAAATACAGATGGGATAATTTCCCCAGAATTACAGATGAGATAATTCCCGCAGGATTACAGATGTGATAATTCCTGCAGGATTACAGATGGGATAATTCCCCCAGGATTACAGATGGGATAATTCCCGCAGGATTACAGATGGGATAATTTCCCCAAAATTACAGATGAGATAATTTCCCCAGGATTACAGATGGGATAATTCCCCCAGGATTACAGATGGGATAATTCCCCCAGAATTACAGATGGGACAATTTCCCCAAAATTACAGATGAGATAATTTCCCCATGATTACAGATGAGATAATTTCCCCAGGATTACAGATGAGATAATTTCCCCAGAATTACAGATGAGATAATTCCCCCAGGATTACAGATGAGATAATTCCCCAGGATTACAGATGGGATAATTCCCCCAGGATTACAAATGGGATAATTCCCCCAGGATTACAGATGGGATAATTCCCCCAGGATTACAGATGGGATAATTCCCCCAGGATTACAAATGGGATAATTCCCCCAGGATTACAGATGGGATAATTCCCCCTGGATTACAGATGATAATTTCCCCAGAATTACAGATGAGATAATTTCCCCAGAATTACAGATGAGATAATTTCTCCAGGATTACAGATGAGATAATTCCCCCAGGATTACAGATGGGATAATTCCCCCAGGATTATAGATGGGATAATTCCCCCAGGATGACAGATGATAATTTCCCCAGAATTACAGATGAGATCATTCCCCCAGGATTACAGATGAGATAATTCCCCCAGGATTACAGATGGGATAATTCCCCCAGGATTACAGATGAGATAATTCCCCCAGGATTACAGATGAGATAATTTCCCCAGAATTACAGATGAGATAATTTCCCCAGAATTACAGATGAGATAATTTCTCCAGGATTACAGATGGGATAATTCCCCCAGGATTACAGATGGGATAATTCCCCCAGGATTATAGATGGGATAATTCCCCCAGGATGACAGATGATAATTTCCCCAGAATTACAGATGAGATCATTCCCCCAGGATTACAGATGGGATAATTTCTCCAGAATTACAGATGAGATAATTTCTCCAGGATTGCAGATGGGATAATTCCCCCAGGATTACAGATGAGATAATTTCCCCAGAATTACAGATGAGATAATTTCCCCAGAATTACAGATGAGATAATTCCCCCAGGATTACAGATGGGATAATTTCTCCAGAATTACAGATGGGATAATTCCCCCAGAATTACAGATGAGATAATTTCCCCAGAATTACAGATGAGATAATTTCCCCAGAATTACAGATGAGATAATTCCCCCAGAATTACAGATGGGATAATTCCCCCAGGATTACAGATGGGATAATTCCCCCAGCATTACAGATGGGATAATTCCCGCAGGATTACAGATGGGATAATTCCCCCAGGATTACAGATGGGATAATTACCGCAGGATTACAGATGGGATTATTTCCCCAAAATTACAGATGAGGTAATTTCCCCAGGATTACAGATGGGATAATTCCCCCAGGATTACAGATGGGATAATTCCCCCAGCATGAGAGATGGGATAATTCCCGCAGGATTACAGATGGGATAATTCCCCCAGGATTACAGATGGGATAATTCCCGCAGGATTACAGATGGGATAATTTCCCAAAAATTACAGATGGGATAATTCCCCCAGGATTACAGATGGGATAATTCCCCCAGAATTACAGATGGGACAATTTCCCCAGAATTACAGATGAGATAATTTCCCCAGGATTACAGATGAGATAATTCCCCCAGGATTACAGATGAGATAATTCCCCCAGGATTACAGATGGGATAATTCCCCCAGGATTACAGATGGGATAATTCCCCCAGGATTACAGATGGGATAATTCCCCCAGGATTACAAATGGGATAATTCCCCCAGGATTACAGATGGGATAATTCCCCCAGGATTACAGATGGGATAATTCCCCCTGGATTACAGATGATAATTTCCCCAGAATTACAGATGAGATAATTCCCCCAGGATTACAGATGGGATAATTCCCCAGAATTACAGATGAGATAATTCCCCCAGGATTACAGATGAGATAATTTCCCCAGAATTACAGATGAGATAATTTCTCCAGGATTACAGATGAGATATTTCCCCCAGGATTACAGATGAGATAATTCCCCCAGGATTACAGATGGGATAATTCCCCAGGATTACAGATGGGATAATTCCACCAGGATTATAGATGGGATAATTTCCCCAGGATTACAGATGGGATAATTCCCCAGGATTACAGATGGGATAATTCCACCAGGATTATAGATGAGATATTTCCCCCAGGATTACAGATGAGATAATTCCCCCAGGATTACAGATGGGATAATTCCCCCAGGATTACAGATGAGATAATTCCCCCAGGATTACAGATGGGATAATTTCCCCAGGATTACAGATGAGATAATTTCCCCAGAATTACAGATGAGATAATTTCCCCAGAATTACAGATGAGATAATTTCTCCAGGATTACAGATGAGATAATTTCTCCAGGATTACAGATGAGATAATTCCCCCAGGATTACAGATGGGATAATTCCCCCAGGATTACAGATGGGATAATTCCCCCAGGATTACAGATGGGATAATTCCCCCAGGATTACAGATGGGAGAATTCCCCCAGGATTACAGATGGGATAATTCCCCCTGGATTACAGATGATAATTTCCCCAGAATTACAGATGGGATAATTCCCCCAGGATTACAGATGAGATAATTTCTCCAGGATTACAGATGGGATAATTCCCCCAGGATTACAAATGGGATAATTCCCCCAGGATTACAGATGGGATAATTCCCCCAGGATTACAGATGGGATAATTCCCCCTGGATTACAGATGATAATTTCCCCAGAATTACAGATGAGATAATTCCCCCAGGATTACAGATGAGATAATTTCCCCAGAATTACAGATGAGATAATTTCTCCAGGATTACAGATGGGATAATTCCCCCAGGATTACAGATGAGATATTTTCCCCAAGAATTACAGATGAGATAATTCCCCCAGGATTACAGATGAGATAATTTCCCCAGAATTACAGATGAGATAATTCCCCCAGGATTACAGATGAGATAATTTCCCCAGAATTACAGATGAGATAATTTCCCCAAGAATTACAGATGAGATAATTCCCCCAGGATTACAGATGAGATAATTTCCCCAGAATTACAGATGAGATAATTCCCCCAGGATTACAGATGAGATAATTTCCCCAAGAATTACAGATGAGATAATTCCCCCAGGATTACAGATGAGATAATTTCCCCAGAATTACAGATGAGATAATTTCTCCAGGATTACAGATGAGATATTTCCCCCAGGATTACAGATGGGATAATTCCCCCAGGATTACAGATGAGATAATTTCGCCAGAATTACAGATGAGATAATTTCTCCAGGATTACAGATGGGATAATTCCCCCAGGATTACAAATGGGATAATTCCCCCAGGATTACCGATGGGATAATTCCCCCAGGATTACAGATGGGATAATTCCCCCTGGATTACAGATGATAATTTCCCCAGAATTACAGATGAGATAATTTCCCCAGGATTACAGATGGGATAATTCCCCCAGGATTACAGATGGGATAATTTCCCCAGAATTACAGATGAGATCATTTCTCCAGGATTACAGATGGGATAATTCCCCCAGGATTACAGATGGGATAATTCCCCCTGGATTACAGATGATAATTTCCCCAGAATTACAGATGAGATAATGCCCCCAGGATTACAGATGAGATCATTTCTCCAGGATTACAGATGGGATAATTCCCCCAGGATTACAGATGGGATAATTCCCCCTGGATTACAGATGATAATTTCCCCAGAATTACAGATGAGATAATTTCTCCAGGATTACAGATGAGATATTTCCCCCAGGATTACAGATGGGATAATTTCCCCAGAATTACAGATGAGATCATTCCCCCAGGATTACAGATGGGATAATTCCCCCTGGATTACAGATGAGATATTTCCCCCAGGATTACAGATGGGATAATTTCCCCAGAATTACAGATGAGATAATTCCCCCAGGATTACAGATGGGATAATTCCCCCTGGATTACAGATGGGATAATTCCCCGAGGATTACAGATGATAATTTCCCCAGAATTACAGATGAGATCATTCCCCCAGGATTACAGATGGGATAATTCCCCCTGGATTACAGATGAGATAATTCCCCCAGGATTAAAGATGGGATAATTCCCCCAGGATTGCAGATGAGATAATTCCCCCAGGATTACAGATGGGATAATTTCCCCAGAATTACAGATGAGATAATTCCCCCAGGATTACAGATGAGATAATTTCCCCAGGATTATAGATGGAATAATTTCCCCAGGATTAGAGATGAGATAATTCCCCCAGGATTACAGATGGGATAATTCCCCCAGGATTATAGATGGGATAATTTCCCCAGGATTAGAGATGAGATAATTCCCCCAGGATTATAGATGGGATAATTCCCCCAGGATGACAGATGGGATAATTCCCCCAGGATTACAGATGGGATAATTCCCCCAGGATTACAGATGGGATAATTCCCCCAGGATTACAGATGGGATAATTCCCCCAGGATTACAAATGGGATAATTCCCCCAGGATTACAGATGGGATAATTCCCCCAGGATTACAGATGGGATAATTCCCCCTGGATTACAGATGATAATTTCCCCAGAATTACAGATGAGATAATTTCCCCAGAATTACAGATGAGATCATTTCTCCAGGATTACAGATGAGATAATTCCCCCAGGATTACAGATGGGATAATTCCCCCAGGATTACAGATGGGATAATTTCCCCAGAATTACAGATGAGATAATTCCCCCAGGATTACAGATGAGATAATTTCCCCAGAATTTCAGATGAGATAATTCCCCCAGGATTACAGATGAGATAATTCCCCCAGGATTACAGATGAGATAATTCCCCCAGGATTACAGATGAGATAATTTCCCCAGGATTACAGATGAGATAATTCCCCCAGGATTACAGATGAGATAATTCCCCCAGAATTACAGATGAGATAATTCCCCCAGGATTACAGATGAGATAATTCCCCCAGGATTACAGATGAGATAATTTCCCCAGAATTACAGATGAGATAATTTCCCCAGAATTACAGATGAGATAATTTCTCCAGGATTACAGATGAGATAATTCCCCCAGGATTACAGATGGGATAATTCCCCCAGGATTATAGATGGGATAATTCCCCCAGGATGACAGATGATAATTTCCCCAGAATTACAGATGAGATAATTCCCCCAGGATTACAGATGGGATAATTCCCCCAGGATTACAGATGGGATAATTCCCCCAGGATTACAGATGGGATAATTCCCCCAGGATTACAGATGGGATAATACCCCCAGAATTACAGATGAGATAATTCCCCCAGGATTACAGATGGAATAATTCCCCCAGGATTACAGATGGGATAATTCCCCCAGGATTACAGATGAGATAATTCCCCCAGAATTACAGATGAGATAATTCCCACAGGATTACAGATGAGATAATTCCCCCAGGATTACAGATGAGATAATTCCCCCAGGATTACAGATGAGATAATTCCCCCAGGATTACAGATGGGATAATTCCCCCAGGATTATAGATGGGATAATTCCCCCAGGATGACAGATGATAATTTCCCCAGAATTACAGATGAGATAATTCCCCCAGGATTACAGATGGGATAATTCCCCCAGGATTACAGATGGGATAATTCCCCCAGGATTACAGATGGGATAATTCCCCCAGGATTACAGATGGGATAATACCCCCAGAATTACAGATGAGATAATTCCCCCAGGATTACAGATGGAATAATTCCCCCAGGATTACAGATGGGATAATTCCCCCAGGATTACAGATGAGATAATTCCCCCAGAATTACAGATGAGATAATTCCCACAGGATTACAGATGAGATAATTCCCCCAGGATTACAGATGAGATAATTCCCCCAGGATTACAGATGAGATAATTCCCCCAGGATTACAGATGGGATAATTCCCCCAGGATTACAGATGGGATAATTCCCCCAGGATTACAGGTGGGATAATTCCCCTGGATTACAGATGGGATAATTCCCCCAGGATTACAGATGGGATAATTCCCCCAGGATTACAGATGGGATAATTCCCCCAGGATTACAGATGGGATAATTCCCCCAGGATTACAGGTGGGATAATTCCCCCAGGATTACAGATGAGATCATTCCCCCAGGATTACAGATGAGATCATTCCCCCAGGATTACAGATGGGATAATTCCCCCAGGATTACAGATGGGATAATTCCCCCAGGATTACAGGTGGGATAATTTCCCCAGGATTACATATGGGATAATTCCACCAGAATTACAGATGGGATAATTTCCCCAGGATTACAGATGGGATAATTTCCCCAGAATTACAGATGAGATAATTCCCGCAGGACTACAGATGGGATAATTCCCCCAGGATTACAGATGGGATAATTCCCGCAGGATTACAGATGGGATAATTCCCCCAGGATTACAGATGGGATAATTCCCGCAGGATTACAGATGGGATAATTTCCCCAGAATTACAGATGAGATAATTTCCCCAAGATTACAGATGGGATAATTCCCCCAGAATTACAGATGGGATAATTCCCCTAGAATTACAGATGGGACAATTTCCCCAGAATTACAGATGAGATAATTTCCCCAGAATTACAGATGGGATAATTCCCCTAGAATTACAGATGGGACAATTTCCCCAGAATTACAGATGAGATAATTTCCCCAGAATTACAGATGAGATAATTTCCCCAGAATTACAGATGAGATAATTTCCCCAGAATTACAGATGAGATAATTCCCCTAGAATTACAGATGGGACAATTTCCCCAGAATTACAGATGAGATAATTTCCCCAGAATTACAGATGAGATAATTCCCCTAGAATTACAGATGAGATAATTTCCCCAGAATTACAGATGAGATAATTTCCCCAGAATTACAGATGAGATAATTCCCCCAGAATTACAGATGGGATAATTCCCCTAGAATTACAGATGGGACAATTTCCCCAGAATTACAGATGAGATAATTCCCCCAGAATTACAGATGGGATAATTCCCCTAGAATTACAGATGGGACAATTTCCCCAGAATTACAGATGAGATAATTTCCCCAGAATTACAGATGAGATAATTTCCCCAGAATTACAGATGAGATAATTTCCCCAGAATTACAGATGAGATAATTCCCCCAGGATTACAGATGAGATAATTCCCCCAGGATTACGATGAGATAATTCCCCCAGGATTACAGATGAGATAATTCCCCCAGGATTATAGATGAGATAATTCCCCCAGGATTACAGATGAGATAATTCCCCCAGAATTACAGATGAGATAATTCCCCCAGGATTACAGATGAGATAATTCCCCCAGGATTACAGATGGTATAATTCCCCCAGGATTACAGATGGGATAATTCCCCCAGAATTACAGATGGGACAATTTCCCCATGATTACAGATGGGATAATTCCTCCAGAATTACAGATGGGATAATTTCCCCATGATTACAGATGGGATAATTCCTCCAGAATTACAGATGGGATAATTCCCCCAGGATTACAGATGGGATAATTCCCCCAGGATTACAGATGGGATAATTCCCCCAGGATTACAGATGAGATAATTCCCCCAGAATTACAGATGGGATAATTCCCCCAGAATTACAGATGGGACAATTTCCCCAGAATTACAGATGAGATAATTTCCCCAGAATTACAGATGAGATAATTTCCCCAGAATTACAGACGAGATAATTCCCCCAGGATTACAGATGAGATAATTCCCCCAGGATTACAGATGAGATAATTCCCCCAGGATTACAGATGAGATAATTCCCCCAGGATTACAGATGAGATAATTCCCCCAAATTACAGATGGGATAATTTCCCCAGGATTACAGATGGGATAATTCCCCAGGATTACAGATGGGATAATTCCCCAGGATTACAGATGGGATAATTCCCCCAGGATTACAGATGGGATAATTCCCCAGGATTACAGATGGGATAATTCCCCAGGA
The DNA here is from genome assembly GCF_964187855.1 of Myxine glutinosa. Classification (NCBI taxonomy): domain Eukaryota; kingdom Metazoa; phylum Chordata; class Myxini; order Myxiniformes; family Myxinidae; genus Myxine; species Myxine glutinosa. The sequence continues at coordinate 168,315,406 of NC_136267.1, read as the reverse complement.
TTACAGATGGGATAATTCCCCAGGATTACAGATGGGATAATTCCCCCAGGATTACAGATGGGATAATTCCCCAGGATTACAGATGGGATAATTCCCCAGGATTACAGATGGGATAATTCCCCAGGATTACAGATGGGATAATTCCCCCAGGATTACAGATGGGATAATTCCCCAGGATTACAGATGGGATAATTCCCCAGGATTACAGATGGGATCATTCCCCAGGATTACAGATGGGATAATTCCCCCAGGATTACAGATGGGATAATTCCCCAGGATTACAGATGGGATAATTCCCCCAGGATTTCAGATGAAATAATTCCCCCAGGATTACAGATGGGATAATTCCCCCAGGATTTCAGATGAAATAATTCCCCCAGGATTACAGATGGGATAATTCCCCCAGGATTACAGATGAGATAACTTCCCCTGGATTAGAGATGGGATAATTCCCCCAGGATTACAGATGGGATAATTCCCCCAGGATTTCAGATGAAATAATTCCCCCAGGATTACAGATGGGATAATTCCCCCAGGATTTCAGATGAAATAATTCCCCCAGGATTACAGATGGGATAATTCCCCCAGGATTACAGATGGGATAATTCCCCCAGGATTACAGATGAGATAATTCCCACAGGATTACAGATGGGATAATTCCCCCAGGATTACAGATGAGATAATTCCCCCAGGATTACAGATGAGATAATTCCCCCAGGATTACAGATGAGATAATTCCCCCAGGATTACAGATGAGATAATTCCCACAGGATTACAGATGAGATAATTCCCCCAGGATTACAGATGAGATCATTCCCCCAGGATTACAGATGGGATAATTCCCCCAGGATTACAGATGGGATAATTCCCCCAGGATTACAGGTGGGATAATTTCCCCAGGATTACATATGGGATAATTCCACCAGAATTACAGATGGGATAATTTCCCCAGGATTACAGATGGGATAATTTCCCCAGAATTACAGATGAGATAATTCCCGCAGGACTACAGATGGGATAATTCCCCCAGGATTACAGATGGGATAATTCCCGCAGGATTACAGATGGGATAATTCCCCCAGGATTACAGATGGGATAATTCCCGCAGGATTACAGATGGGATAATTTCCCCAGAATTACAGATGAGATAATTTCCACAGGATTACAGATGGGATAATTCCCCCAGAATTACAGATGGGATAATTCCCCTAGAATTACAGATGGGACAATTTCCCCAGAATTACAGATGAGATAATTTCCCCAGAATTACAGATGGGATAATTCCCCTAGAATTACAGATGGGACAATTTCCCCAGAATTACAGATGAGATAATTTCCCCAGAATTACAGATGAGATAATTTCCCCAGAATTACAGATGAGATAATTTCCCCAGAATTACAGATGAGATAATTCCCCTAGAATTACAGATGGGACAATTTCCCCAGAATTACAGATGAGATAATTTCCCCAGAATTACAGATGAGATAATTCCCCTAGAATTACAGATGAGATAATTTCCCCAGAATTACAGATGAGATAATTTCCCCAGAATTACAGATGAGATAATTCCCCCAGAATTACAGATGGGATAATTCCCCTAGAATTACAGATGGGACAATTTCCCCAGAATTACAGATGAGATAATTCCCCCAGAATTACAGATGGGATAATTCCCCTAGAATTACAGATGGGACAATTTCCCCAGAATTACAGATGAGATAATTTCCCCAGAATTACAGATGAGATAATTTCCCCAGAATTACAGATGAGATAATTTCCCCAGAATTACAGATGAGATAATTCCCCCAGGATTACAGATGAGATAATTCCCCCAGGATTACGATGAGATAATTCCCCCAGGATTACAGATGAGATAATTCCCCCAGGATTATAGATGAGATAATTCCCCCAGGATTACAGATGAGATAATTCCCCCAGAATTACAGATGAGATAATTCCCCCAGGATTACAGATGAGATAATTCCCCCAGGATTACAGATGGTATAATTCCCCCAGGATTACAGATGGGATAATTCCCCCAGAATTACAGATGGGACAATTTCCCCATGATTACAGATGGGATAATTCCTCCAGAATTACAGATGGGATAATTTCCCCATGATTACAGATGGGATAATTCCTCCAGAATTACAGATGGGATAATTCCCCCAGGATTACAGATGGGATAATTCCCCCAGGATTACAGATGGGATAATTCCCCCAGGATTACAGATGAGATAATTCCCCCAGAATTACAGATGGGATAATTCCCCCAGAATTACAGATGGGACAATTTCCCCAGAATTACAGATGAGATAATTTCCCCAGAATTACAGATGAGATAATTTCCCCAGAATTACAGACGAGATAATTCCCCCAGGATTACAGATGAGATAATTCCCCCAGGATTACAGATGAGATAATTCCCCCAGGATTACAGATGAGATAATTCCCCCAGGATTACAGATGAGATAATTCCCCCAAATTACAGATGGGATAATTTCCCCAGGATTACAGATGGGATAATTCCCCAGGATTACAGATGGGATAATTCCCCAGGATTACAGATGGGATAATTCCCCCAGGATTACAGATGGGATAATTCCCCAGGATTACAGATGGGATAATTCCCCAGGATTACAGATGGGATAATTCCCCAGGATTACAGATGGGATAATTCCCCCAGGATTACAGATGGGATAATTCCCCAGGATTACAGATGGGATAATTCCCCAGGATTACAGATGGGATAATTCCCCAGGATTACAGATGGGATAATTCCCCCAGGATTACAGATGGGATAATTCCCCAGGATTACAGATGGGATAATTCCCCAGGATTACAGATGGGATCATTCCCCAGGATTACAGATGGGATAATTCCCCCAGGATTACAGATGGGATAATTCCCCAGGATTACAGATGGGATAATTCCCCCAGGATTTCAGATGAAATAATTCCCCAGGATTACAGATGGGATAATTCCCCAGGATTACAGATGGGATAATTCCCCAGGATTACAGATGGGATAATTCCCCAGGATTACAGATGGGATAATTTCCCCAGGATTACAGATGGGATCATTCCCCAGGATTACAGATGGGATAATTCCCCCAGGATTACAGATGGGATAATTCCCCAGGATTACAGATGGGATAATTCCCCCAGGATTTCAGATGAAATAATTCCCCCAGGATTACAGATGGGATAATTCCCCCAGGATTTCAGATGAAATAATTCCCCCAGGATTACAGATGGGATAATTCCCCCAGGATTACAGATGAGATAACTTCCCCTGGATTAGAGATGGGATAATTCCCCCAGGATTACAGATGGGATAATTCCCCCAGGATTTCAGATGAAATAATTCCCCCAGGATTACAGATGGGATAATTCCCCCAGGATTTCAGATGAAATAATTCCCCCAGGATTACAGATGGGATAATTCCCCCAGGATTACAGATGGGATAATTCCCCCAGGATTACAGATGAGATAATTCCCACAGGATTACAGATGGGATAATTCCCCCAGGATTACAGATGAGATAATTCCCCCAGGATTACAGATGAGATAATTCCCCCAGGATTACAGATGAGATAATTCCCACAGGATTACAGATGAGATAATTCCCCCAGGATTACAGATGAGATAATTCCCACAGGATTACAGATGAGATAATTCCCCCAAGATTACAGATGGGATAATTTCCCCAGGATTACAGATGGGATAATTCCCTCAGGATAACAGATGAGATAATTCCCCCAGGATAACAGATGGGATAAATTCCCCTGGATTAGAGATGGGATAATTCCCTCAGGATAACAGATGAGATAATTCCCCCAGGATAACAGATGAGATAACTTCCCCAGGATTACAGATGGGATAATTCCTCCAGGATTACAGATGGGATAATTCCCTCAGGATAACAGATGAGATAATTCCCCCAGGATAACAGATGGGATAACTTCCCCTGGATTACAGATGAGATAATTCTCCCAGGATAACAGATGAGATAACTTCCCCAGGATTACAGATGGGATAATTCCTCCAGAATTACAGATGGGATAATTCCCCCAGGATTACAGATGGGATAATTCCCCCAGGATTACAGATGGGATAATTCCCCCAGGATTACAGATGGGATAATTCCCCCAGGATTACAGATGGGATAATTCCCCCAGGATTACAGATGGGATAATTCCCCCAGCATTACAGATGGGATAATTCCCGCAGGATTACAGATGGGATAATTCCCCCAGGATTACAGATGGGATAATTCCCGCAGGATTACAGATGGGATAATTTCCCCAAAATTACAGATGAGATAATTTCCCCAGGATTACAGATGGGATAATTCCCCCAGGATTACAGATGGGATAATTCCCCCAGCATTACAGATGGGATAATTCCCGCAGGATTACAGATGGGATAATTCCCCCAGGATTACAGATGGGATAATTCCCCCAGGATTACAGATGGGATAATTCCCCCAGCATTACAGATGGGATAATTCCCGCAGGATTACAGATGGGATAATTCCCCCAGGATTACAGATGGGATAATTCCCCCAGAATTACAGATGGGACAATTTCCCCAGAATTACAGATGAGATAATTTCCCCGGGATTACAGATGAGATAATTCCCCCAGGATTACAGATGAGATAATTCCCCCAGGATTACAGATGGGATAATTCCCCCAGCATTACAGATGGGATAATTCCCGCAGGATTACAGATGGGATAATTCCCCCAGGATTACAGATGGGATAATTCCCCCAGGATTACAGATGGGATAATTCCCCCAGCATTACAGATGGGATAATTCCCGCAGGATTACAGATGGGATAATTCCCCCAGGATTACAGATGGGATAATTCCCCCAGAATTACAGATGGGACAATTTCCCCAGAATTACAGATGAGATAATTCCCCCAGAATTACAGATGGGACAATTTCCCCAGAATTACAGATGAGATAATTTCCCCGGGATTACAGATGAGATAATTCCCCCAGGATTACAGATGAGATAATTCCCCCAGGATTACAGATGGGATAATTCCCCCAGGATTACAGATGGGATAATTCCCCCAGGATTACAGATGGGATAATTCCCCCAGGATTACAAATGGGATAATTCCCCCAGGATTACAGATGGGATAATTCCCCCAGGATTACAGATGGGATAATTCCCCCTGGATACAGATGATAATTTCCCCAGAATTACAGATGAGATAATTCCCCCAGGATTACAGATGGGATAATTCCCCAGAATTACAGATGAGATAATTCCCCCAGGATTACAGATGAGATAATTTCCCCAGAATTACAGATGAGATAATTTCTCCAGGATTACAGATGAGATATTTCCCCCAGGATTACAGATGAGATAATTCCCCCAGGATTACAGATGGGATAATTCCCCAGGATTACAGATGGGATAATTCCACCAGGATTATAGATGGGATAATTCCCCCAGGATGACAGATGATAATTTCCCCAGAATTACAGATGAGATCATTCCCCCAGGATTACAGATGAGATAATTCCCCCAGGATTACAGATGAGATAATTCCCCCAGGATTACAGATGAGATAATTCCCCCAGGATTACAGATGAGATAATTCCCCCAGGATTACAGATGGGATAATTTCCCCAGGATTACAGATGCGATAATTTCCCCAGAATTACAGATGAGATAATTTCCCCAGAATTACAGATGAGATAATTTCTCCAGGATTACAGATGAGATAATTTCCCCAGGATTACAGATGGGATAATTCCCCCAGGATTACAGATGGGATAATTCCCCCAGGATTACAGATGGGATAATTCCCCCAGGATTACAGATGGGATAATTCCCCCAGGATTACAGATGGGATAATTCCCCCAGGATTACAGATGAGATAATTTCGCCAGAATTACAGATGAGATAATTTCTCCAGGATTACAAATGGGATAATTCCCCCACAGGATTACAGATGGGATAATTCCCCCAGGATTACAGATGGGATAATTCCCCCAGGATTACAGATGAGATAATTTCGCCAGAATTACAGATGAGATAATTTCTCCAGGATTACAAATGGGATAATTCCCCCACAGGATTACAGATGGGATAATTCCCCCAGGATTACAGATGATAATTTCCCCAGAATTACAGATGAGATAATTCCCCCAGGATTACAGATGGGATAATTCCCCCTGGATTACAGATGGGATAATTCCCCCTGGATTACAGATGAGATAATTCCCCCTGGATTACAGATGGGATAATTTCCCCAGAATTACAGATGAGATAATTCCCCCAGGATTACAGATGGGATAATTCCCCCAGGATTACAGATGGGATAATTCCCCCAGGATTACAAATGGGATAATTCCCCCTGGATTACAGATGGGATAATTCCCCCTGGATTACAGATGATAATTTCCCCAGAATTACAGATGAGATAATTCCCCCAGGATTACAGATGGGATAATTCCCCCAGGATTACAGATGAGATAATTTCCCCAGAATTACAGATGAGATAATTTCTCCAGGATTACAGATGGGATAATTCCCCCAGGATTACAGATGAGATAATTTCCCCAGAATTACAGATGAGATAATTTCTCCAGGATTACAAATGGGATAATTCCCCCACAGGATTACAGATGGGATAATTCCCCCAGGATTACAGATGGGATAATTCCCCCTGGATTACAGATGATAATTTCCCCAGAATTACAGATGAGATAATTCCCCCAGGATTACAGATGGGATAATTCCCCCAGGATTACAGATGAGATAATTTCCCCAGAATTACAGATGAGATAATTTCTCCAGGATTACAGATGAGATATTTCCCCAGGATTACAGATGAGATAATTCCCCCAGGATTACAGATGAGATATTTCCCCAGGATTACAGATGGGATAATTTCCCCAGAATTACAGATGAGATAATTCCCCCAGGATTACAGATGGGATAATTCCCCCAGGATTACAGATGGGATAATTCCCCCTGGATTACAGATGATAATTTCCCCAGAATTACAGATGAGATAATTCCCCCAGGATTACAGATGGGATAATTCCCCCAGGATTACAGATGGGATAATTTCCCCAGAATTACAGATGAGATCATTTCTCCAGGATTACAGATGGGATAATTCCCCCTGGATTACAGATGGGATAATTCCCCCTGGATTACAGATGATAATTTCCCCAGAATTACACATGAGATAATTCCCCCAGGATTACAGATGAGATCATTTCTCCAGGATTACAGATGGGATAATTCCCCCAGGATTACAGATGGGATAATTCCCCCTGGATTACAGATGATAATTTCCCCAGAATTACAGATGAGATAATTTCTCCAGGATTACAGATGAGATATTTCCCCCAGGATTACAGATGGGATAATTTCCCCAGAATTACAGATGAGATCATTCCCCCAGGATTACAGATGGGATAATTCCCCCTGGATTACAGATGAGATATTTCCCCCAGGATTACAGATGGGATAATTTCCCCAGAATTACAGATGAGATCATTCCCCCAGGATTACAGATGGGATAATTCCCCCTGGATTACAGATGGGATAATTCCCCCAGGATTACAGATGATAATTTCCCCAGAATTACAGATGAGATCATTCCCCCAGGATTACAGATGGGATAATTCCCCCTGGATTACAGATGAGATAATTCCCCCAGGATTACAGATGGGATAATTCCCCCAGGATTGCAGATGAGATAATTCCCCCAGGATTACAGATGGGATAATTTCCCCAGAATTACAGATGAGATAATTCCCCCAGGATTACAGATGGGATAATTCCCCCAGGATTATAGATGGGATAATTCCCCCAGGATGACAGATGATAATTTCCCCAGAATTACAGATGAGATAATTCCCCCAGGATTACAGATGGGATAATTCCCCCAGGATTACAGATGGGATAATTCCCCCAGGATTACAGATGGGATAATTCCCCCAGGATTACAGATGGGATAATACCCCCAGAATTACAGATGAGATAATTCCCCCAGGATTACAGATGGGATAATTCCCCCAGGATTACAGATGAGATAATTCCCCCAGAATTACAGATGAGATAATTCCCACAGGATTACAGATGAGATAATTCCCCCAGGATTACAGATGAGATAATTCCCCCAGGATTACAGATGGGATAATTTCCCCAGGATTACAGATGGGATAATTCCCCCAGGATTAGAGATGAGATAATTCCCCCAGGATTACAGATGAGATAATTTCCCCAGGATTACAGATGAGATAATTCCCCCAGGATTACAGATGAGATAATTCCCCCAGGATTACAGATGAGATAATTCCCCCAGAATTACAGATGAGATAATTCCCCCAGGATTACAGATGATAATTCCCCCAGGATTACAGATGAGATAATTCCCCCAAGATTACAGATGGGATAATTCCCCCAGGATTACAGATGGGATAATTCCCCCAGGATTACAGATGGGATAATTTCCCCAGGATTACAGATGGGATAATTCCACCGGGAAATACAGATGGGATAATTTCCCCAGAATTACAGATGAGATAATTCCCGCAGGATTACAGATGTGATAATTCCCCCAGCATTACAGATGGGATAATTCCCGCAGGATTACAGATGGGATAATTCCCCCAGGATTACAGATGGGATAATTCCCGCAGGATTACAGATGGGATAATTTCCCCAAAATTACAGATGAGATAATTTCCCCAGGATTACAGATGGGATAATTCCCCCAGGATTACAGATGGGATAATTCCCCCAGAATTACAGATGGGACAATTTCCCCAAAATTACAGATGAGATAATTTCCCCAGGATTACAGATGAGATAATTTCCCCAGGATTACAGATGAGATAATTTCCCCAGAATTACAGATGAGATAATTCCCCCAGGATTACAGATGAGATAATTCCCCAGGATTACAGATGGGATAATTCCCCCAGGATTACAAATGGGATAATTCCCCCAGGATTCCAGATGGGATAATTTCCCCAGAATTACAGATGAGATAATTTCCCCAGAATTACAGATGAGATAATTTCTCCAGGATTACAGATGAGATAATTCCCCCAGGATTACAGATGGGATAATTCCCCCAGGATTATAGATGGGATAATTCCCCCAGGATGACAGATGATAATTTCCCCAGAATTACAGATGAGATCATTCCCCCAGGATTACAGATGAGATAATTCCCCCAGGATTACAGATGGGATAATTCCCCCAGGATTACAGATGAGATAATTCCCCCAGGATTACAGATGAGATAATTTCCCCAGAATTACAGATGAGATAATTTCCCCAGAATTACAGATGAGATAATTTCTCCAGGATTACAGATGGGATAATTCCCCCAGGATTACAGATGGGATAATTCCCCCAGGATTATAGATGGGATAATTCCCCCAGGATGACAGATGATAATTTCCCCAGAATTACAGATGAGATAATTTCTCCAGAATTACAGATGAGATAATTTCTCCAGGATTGCAGATGGGATAATTCCCCCAGGATTACAGATGAGATAATTTCCCCAGAATTACAGATGAGATAATTTCCCCAGAATTACAGATGAGATAATTCCCCCAGGATTACAGATGGGATAATTTCTCCAGAATTACAGATGGGATAATTCCCCCAGAATTACAGATGAGATAATTTCCCCAGAATTACAGATGAGATAATTTCCCCAGAATTACAGATGAGATAATTCCCCCAGAATTACAGATGGGATAATTCCCCCAGGATTACAGATGGGATAATTCCCCCAGCATTACAGATGGGATAATTCCCGCAGGATTACAGATGGGATAATTCCCCCAGGATTACAGATGGGATAATTACCGCAGGATTACAGATGGGATTATTTCCCCAAAATTACAGATGAGATAATTTCCCCAGGATTACAGATGGGATAATTCCCCCAGGATTACAGATGGGATAATTCCCCCAGCATTAGAGATGGGATAATTCCCGCAGGATTACAGATGGGATAATTCCCCCAGGATTACAGATGGGATAATTCCCGCAGGATTACAGATGGGATAATTTCCCAAAAATTACAGATGGGATAATTCCCCCAGGATTACAGATGGGATAATTCCCCCAGAATTACAGATGGGACAATTTCCCCAGAATTACAGATGAGATAATTTCTCCAGGATTACAGATGGGATAATTCCCCCAGGATTACAGATGGGATAATTCCCCCAGGATTATAGATGGGATAATTCCCCCAGGATGACAGATGATAATTTCCCCAGAATTACAGATGAGATAATTTCTCCAGAATTACAGATGAGATAATTTCTCCAGGATTGCAGATGGGATAATTCCCCCAGGATTACAGATGAGATAATTTCCCCAGAATTACAGATGAGATAATTTCCCCAGAATTACAGATGAGATAATTCCCCCAGGATTACAGATGGGATAATTTCTCCAGAATTACAGATGGGATAATTCCCCCAGAATTACAGATGAGATAATTTCCCCAGAATTACAGATGAGATAATTTCCCCAGAATTACAGATGAGATAATTCCCCCAGAATTACAGATGGGATAATTCCCCCAGGATTACAGATGGGATAATTCCCCCAGCATTACAGATGGGATAATTCCCGCAGGATTACAGATGGGATAATTCCCCCAGGATTACAGATGGGATAATTACCGCAGGATTACAGATGGGATTATTTCCCCAAAATTACAGATGAGATAATTTCCCCAGGATTACAGATGGGATAATTCCCCCAGGATTACAGATGGGATAATTCCCCCAGCATTAGAGATGGGATAATTCCTGCAGGATTACAGATGGGATAATTCCCCCAGGATTACAGATGGGATAATTCCCGCAGGATTACAGATGGGATAATTTCCCAAAAATTACAGATGGGATAATTCCCCCAGGATTACAGATGGGATAATTCCCCCAGAATTACAGATGGGACAATTTCCCCAGAATTACAGATGAGATAATTTCCCCAGGATTACAGATGAGATAATTCCCCCAGGATTACAGATGAGATAATTCCCCCAGGATTACAGATGGGATAATTCCCCCAGGATTACAGATGGGATAATTCCCCCAGGATTACAGATGGGATAATTCCCCCAGGATTACAAATGGGATAATTCCCCCAGGATTACAGATGGGATAATTCCCCCAGGATTACAGATGGGATAATTCCCCCTGGATTACAGATCATAATTTCCCCAGAATTACAGATGAGATAATTCCCCCAGGATTACAGATGGGATAATTCCCCAGAATTACAGATGAGATAATTCCCCCAGGATTACAGATGAGATAATTTCCCCAGAATTACAGATGAGATAATTTCTCCAGGATTACAGATGAGATATTTCCCCCAGGATTACAGATGAGATAATTCCCCCAGGATTACAGATGGGATAATTCCCCAGGATTACAGATGGGATAATTCCACCAGGATTATAGATGGGATAATTCCCCCAGGATGACAGATGATAATTTCCCCAGAATTACAGATGAGATCATTCCCCCAGGATTACAGATGAGATAATTCCCCCAGGATTACAGATGAGATAATTCCCCCAGGATTACAGATGAGATAATTCCCCCAGGATTACAGATGAGATAATTCCCCCAGGATTACAGATGAGATAATTCCCCCAGGATTACAGATGGGATAATTTCCCCAGGATTACAGATGAGATAATTTCTCCAGGATTACAGATGAGATAATTTCTCCAGGATTACAGATGAGATAATTCCCCCAGGATTACAGATGGGATAATTCCCCCAGGATTACAGATGGGATAATTTCCCCAGGATTACAGATGAGATAATTTCTCCAGGATTACAGATGAGATAATTTCTCCAGGATTACAGATGGGATAATTCCCCCAGGATTACAGATGGGATAATTCCCCCAGGATTACAGATGGGATAATTCCCCCAGGATTACAGATGGGATAATTCCCCCTGGATTACAGATGATAATTTCCCCAGAATTACAGATGGGATAATTCCCCCAGGATTACAGATGAGATAATTTCTCCAGGATTACAGATGGGATAATTCCCCCAGGATTACAAATGGGATAATTCCCCCAGGATTACAGATGGGATAATTCCCCCAGGATTACAGATGGGATAATTCCCCCTGGATTACAGATGATAATTTCCCCAGAATTACAGATGAGATAATTCCCCCAGGATTACAGATGGGATAATTCCCCCAGGATTACAGATGAGATAATTTCCCCAGAATTACAGATGAGATAATTTCCCCAGAATTACAGATGAGATAATTCCCCCAGGATTACAGATGATAATTCCCCCAGGATTACAGATGAGATAATTCCCCCAAGATTACAGATGGGATAATTCCCCCAGGATTACAGATGGGATAATTCCCCCAGGATTACAGATGGGATAATTTCCCCAGGATTACAGATGGGATAATTCCACCAGGAAATACAGATGGGATAATTTCCCCAGAATTACAGATGAGATAATTCCCGCAGGATTACAGATGTGATAATTCCCCCAGCATTACAGATGGGATAATTCCCGCAGGATTACAGATGGGATAATTCCCCCAGGATTACAGATGGGATAATTCCCGCAGGATTACAGATGGGATAATTTCCCCAAAATTACAGATGAGATAATTTCCCCAGGATTACAGATGGGATAATTCCCCCAGGATTACAGATGGGATAATTCCCCCAGAATTACAGATGGGACAATTTCCCCAAAATTACAGATGAGATAATTTCCCCAGGATTACAGATGAGATAATTTCCCCAGGATTACAGATGAGATAATTTCCCCAGAATTACAGATGAGATAATTCCCCCAGGATTACAGATGAGATAATTCCCCAGGATTACAGATGGGATAATTCCCCCAGGATTACAAATGGGATAATTCCCCCAGGATTACAGATGGGATAATTTCCCCAGAATTACAGATGAGATAATTTCCCCAGAATTACAGATGAGATAATTTCTCCAGGATTACAGATGAGATAATTCCCCCAGGATTACAGATGGGATAATTCCCCCAGGATTATAGATGGGATAATTCCCCCAGGATGACAGATGATAATTTCCCCAGAATTACAGATGAGATCATTCCCCCAGGATTACAGATGAGATAATTCCCCCAGGATTACAGATGGGATAATTCCCCCAGGATTACAGATGAGATAATTCCCCCAGGATTACAGATGAGATAATTTCCCCAGAATTACAGATGAGATAATTTCCCCAGAATTACAGATGAGATAATTTCTCCAGGATTACAGATGGGATAATTCCCCCAGGATTACAGATGGGATAATTCCCCCAGGATTATAGATGGGATAATTCCCCCAGGATGACAGATGATAATTTCCCCAGAATTACAGATGAGATAATTTCTCCAGAATTACAGATGAGATAATTTCTCCAGGATTGCAGATGGGATAATTCCCCCAGGATTACAGATGAGATAATTTCCCCAGAATTACAGATGAGATAATTTCCCCAGAATTACAGATGAGATAATTCCCCCAGGATTACAGATGGGATAATTTCTCCAGAATTACAGATGGGATAATTCCCCCAGAATTACAGATGAGATAATTTCCCCAGAATTACAGATGAGATAATTTCTCCAGAATTACAGATGAGATAATTCCCCCAGAATTACAGATGGGATAATTCCCCCAGGATTACAGATGGGATAATTCCCCCAGCATTACAGATGGTTGCATTCCCGCAGGATTACAGATGGGATAATTCCCCCAGGATTACAGATGGGATAATTACCGCAGGATTACAGATGGGATTATTTCCCCAAAATTACAGATGAGATAATTTCCCCAGGATTACAGATGGGATAATTCCCCCAGGATTACAGATGGGATAATTCCCCCAGCATTAGAGATGGGATAATTCCCGCAGGATTACAGATGGGATAATTCCCCCAGGATTACAGATGGGATAATTCCCGCAGGATTACAGATGGGATAATTTCCCAAAAATTACAGATGGGATAATTCCCCCAGGATTACAGATGGGATAATTCCCCCAGAATTACAGATGGGACAATTTCCCCAGAATTACAGATGAGATAATTTCCCCAGGATTACAGATGAGATAATTCCCCCAGGATTACAGATGAGATAATTCCCCCAGGATTACAGATGGGATAATTCCCCCAGGATTACAGATGGGATAATTCCCCCAGGATTACAGATGGGATAATTCCCCCAGGATTACAAATGGGATAATTCCCCCAGGATTACAGATGGGATAATTCCCCCAGGATTACAGATGGGATAATTCCCCCTGGATTACAGATGATAATTTCCCCAGAATTACAGATGAGATAATTCCCCCAGGATTACAGATGGGATAATTCCCCAGAATTACAGATGAGATAATTCCCCCAGGATTACAGATGAGATAATTTCCCCAGAATTACAGATGAGATAATTTCTCCAGGATTACAGATGAGATATTTCCCCCAGGATTACAGATGAGATAATTCCCCCAGGATTACAGATGGGATAATTCCCCAGGATTACAGATGGGATAATTCCACCAGGATTATAGATGGGATAATTCCCCCAGGATGACAGATGATAATTTCCCCAGAATTACAGATGAGATCATTCCCCCAGGATTACAGATGAGATAATTCCCCCAGGATTACAGATGAGATAATTCCCCCAGGATTACAGATGAGATAATTCCCCCAGGATTACAGATGAGATAATTCCCCCAGGATTACAGATGAGATAATTCCCCCAGGATTACAGATGGGATAATTTCCCCAGGATTACAGATGAGATAATTTCTCCAGGATTACAGATGAGATAATTTCTCCAGGATTACAGATGAGATAATTCCCCCAGGATTACAGATGGGATAATTCCCCCAGGATTACAGATGGGATAATTTCCCCAGGATTACAGATGAGATAATTTCTCCAGGATTACAGATGAGATAATTTCTCCAGGATTACAGATGGGATAATTCCCCCAGGATTACAGATGGGATAATTCCCCCAGGATTACAGATGGGATAATTCCCCCAGGATTACAGATGGGATAATTCCCCCAGGATTACAGATGGGATAATTCCCCCTGGATTACAGATGATAATTTCCCCAGAATTACAGATGGGATAATTCCCCCAGGATTACAGATGAGATAATTTCTCCAGGATTACAGATGGGATAATTCCCCCAGGATTACAAATGGGATAATTCCCCCAGGATTACAGATGGGATAATTCCCCCAGGATTACAGATGGGATAATTCCCCCTGGATTACAGATGATAATTTCCCCAGAATTACAGATGGGATAATTCCCCCAGGATTACAGATGGGATAATTCCCCCAGGATTACAGATGGGATAATTCCCCCTGGATTACAGATGATAATTTCTCCAGGATTACAGATGAGATAATTTCTCCAGGATTACAGATGGGATAATTCCCCCAGGATTACAGATGGGATAATTCCCCCAGGATTACAGATGGGATAATTCCCCCAGGATTACAGATGGGATAATTCCCCCAGGATTACAGATGGGATAATTCCCCCTGGATTACAGATGATAATTTCCCCAGAATTACAGATGGGATAATTCCCCCAGGATTACAGATGAGATAATTTCTCCAGGATTACAGATGGGATAATTCCCCCAGGATTACAAATGGGATAATTCCCCCAGGATTACAGATGGGATAATTCCCCCAGGATTACAGATGGGATAATTCCCCCTGGATTACAGATGAGATAATTCCCCCAGGATTACAGATGGGATAATTCCCCCAGGATTACAGATGAGATAATTTCCCCAGAATTACAGATGAGATAATTTCTCCAGGATTACAGATGAGATATTTTCCCAGGATTACAGATGGGATAATTTCCCCAAGAATTACAGATGAGATAATTCCCCCAGGATTACAGATGAGATAATTTCCCCAGAATTACAGATGAGATAATTTCTCCAGGATTACAGATGAGATATTTCCCCAGGATTACAGATGGGATAATTTCCCCAGAATTACAGATGAGATAATTCCCCCAGGATTACAGATGAGATAATTCCCCCAGGATTACAAATGGGATAATTCCCCCAGGATTACAGATGGGATAATTCCCCCAGGATTACAGATGGGATAATTCCCCCTGGATTACAGATGATAATTTCCCCAGAATTACAGATGAGATAATTCCCCCAGGATTACAGATGGGATAATTCCCCCAGGATTACAGATGGGATAATTTCCCCAGAATTACAGATGAGATCATTTCTCCAGGATTACAGATGGGATAATTCCCCCAGGATTACAGATGGGATAATTCCCCCTGGATTACAGATGATAATTTCCCCAGAATTACAGATGAGATAATTCCCCCAGGATTACAGATGAGATCATTTCTCCAGGATTACAGATGGGATAATTCCCCCAGGATTACAGATGGGATAATTCCCCCTGGATTACAGATGATAATTTCCCCAGAATTACAGATGAGATAATTTCTCCAGGATTACAGATGAGATATTTCCCCCAGGATTACAGATGAGATAATTTCTCCAGGATTACAGATGGGATAATTCCCCCAGGATTATAGATGGGATAATTCCCCCAGGATGACAGATGATAATTCCCCCAGGATTATAGATGGGATAATTCCCCCAGGATTACAGATGGGATAATTTCCCCAGAATTACAGATGAGATAATTTCCCCAGAATTACAGATGAGATAATTTCTCCAGGATTACAGATGGGATAATTCCCCCAGGATTATAGATGGGATAATTCCCCCAGGATGACAGATGATAATTTCCCCAGAATTACAGATGAGATCATTCCCCCAGGATTACAGATGGGATAATTTCTCCAGAATTACAGATGAGATAATTTCTCCAGGATTACAGATGGGATAATTCCCCCAGGATTACAGATGAGATAATTTCCCCAGAATTACAGATGAGATAATTTCCCCAGAATTACAGATGAGATAATTCCCCCAGGATTACAGATGAGATAATTCCCCCAGGATTACAGATGAGATAATTCCCCCAGGATTACAGATGGGATAATTTCCCCAGGATTACAGATGGGATAATTCCCCCAGGATTACAGATGAGATAATTCCCCCAGGATTACAGATGGGATAATTCCCCCAGGATTACAGATGAGATAATTCCCCCAGGATTACAGATGAGATAATTCCCCCAGGATTACAGATGAGATAATTCCCCCAGGATTACAGATGGGATAATTTCCCCAGGATTACAGATGGGATAATTCCCCCAGGATTACAGATGAGATAATTCCCCCAGGATTACAGATGGGATAATTCCCCCAGGATTACAGATGAGATAATTCCCCCAGAATTACAGATGAGATAATTTCCCCAGGATTACAGATGGGATAATTCCCCCAGGATTACAGATGAGATAATTCCCCCAGGATTACAGATGGGATAATTTCCCCAGGATTACAGATGGGATAATTCCCCCAGGATTACAGATGAGATAATTCCCCCAGGATTACAGATGGGATAATTCCCCCAGGATTACAGATGGGATAATTCCCCCAGGATTACAGATGAGATAATTCCCCCAGAATTACAGATGAGATCATTCCCCCAGGATTACAGATGAGATAATTCCCCCAGGATTACAGATGGGATAATTCCCACAGGATTACAGATGAGATAATTCCCCAGAATTACAGATGAGATAATTCCCCCAGGATTACAGATGAGATAATTTCCCCAGAATTACAGATGAGATAATTTCCCCAGAATTACAGATGAGATAATTTCTCCAGGATTACAGATGAGATAATTCCCCCAGGATTACAGATGGGATAATTCCCCCAGGATTATAGATGGGATAATTCCCCCAGGATTACAGATGATAATTTCCCCAGAATTACAGATGAGATAATTCCCCCAGGATGACAGATGATAATTTCCCCAGAATTACAGATGAGATCATTCCCCCAGGATTACAGATGAGATAATTCCCCCAGGATTACAGATGGGATAATTTCTCCAGGATTACAGATGGGATAATTTCCCCAGAATTACAGATGAGATAATTTCTCCAGGATTACAGATGGGATAATTTCCCCAGAATTACAGATGAGATAATTTCCCCAGAATTACAGATGAGATAATTTCTCCAGGATTACAGATGGGATAATTCCCCCAGGATTATAGATGGGATAATTCCCCCAGGATGACAGATGATAATTTCCCCAGAATTACAGATGAGATCATTCCCCCAGGATTACAGATGGGATAATTTCTCCAGAATTACAGATGAGATAATTTCTCCAGGATTACAGATGGGATAATTCCCCCAGGATTACAGATGAGATAATTTCCCCAGAATTACAGATGAGATAATTTCCCCAGAATTACAGATGAGATAATTCCCCCAGGATTACAGATGAGATAATTCCCCCAGGATTACAGATGAGATAATTCCCCCAGGATTACAGATGGGATAATTTCCCCAGGATTACAGATGGGATAATTCCCCCAGGATTACAGATGAGATAATTCCCCCAGGATTACAGATGGGATAATTCCCCCAGGATTACAGATGAGATAATTCCCCCAGGATTACAGATGAGATAATTCCCCCAGGATTACAGATGAGATAATTCCCCCAGGATTACAGATGGGATAATTTCCCCAGGATTACAGATGGGATAATTCCCCCAGGATTACAGATGAGATAATTCCCCCAGGATTACAGATGGGATAATTCCCCCAGGATTACAGATGAGATAATTCCCCCAGAATTACAGATGAGATAATTTCCCCAGGATTACAGATGGGATAATTCCCCCAGGATTACAGATGAGATAATTCCCCCAGGATTACAGATGGGATAATTTCCCCAGGATTACAGATGGGATAATTCCCCCAGGATTACAGATGAGATAATTCCCCCAGGATTACAGATGGGATAATTCCCCCAGGATTACAGATGGGATAATTCCCCCAGGATTACAGATGAGATAATTCCCCCAGAATTACAGATGAGATCATTCCCCCAGGATTACAGATGAGATAATTCCCCCAGGATTACAGATGGGATAATTCCCACAGGATTACAGATGAGATAATTCCCCAGAATTACAGATGAGATAATTCCCCCAGGATTACAGATAAGATAATTTCCCCAGAATTACAGATGAGATAATTTCCCCAGAATTACAGATGAGATAATTTCTCCAGGATTACAGATGAGATAATTCCCCCAGGATTACAGATGGGATAATTCCCCCAGGATTATAGATGGGATAATTCCCCCAGGATTACAGATGATAATTTCCCCAGAATTACAGATGAGATAATTCCCCCAGGATGACAGATGATAATTTCCCCAGAATTACAGATGAGATCATTCCCCCAGGATTACAGATGAGATAATTCCCCCAGGATTACAGATGGGATAATTCCCCCAGGATTATAGATGAGATAATTCCCCCAGGATTACAGATGGGATAATTTCCCCAGGATTACAGATGGGATAATTCCCCCAGGATTACAGATGGGATAATTCCCCCAGGATTACAGATGGGATAATTCCCCCAGGATTACAGATGAGATAATTCCCCCAGGATTACAGATGGGATAATTCCCCCAGGATTACAGATGGGATAATTCCCCCAGGATTACAGATGAGATAATTCCCCCAGAATTACAGATGAGATAATTCCCCCAGGATTATAGATGGGATCATTCCCCCAGAATTACAGAGTTACATGCCAGAAGGGGAACAAACACCAGAAACGGATTGGACCAGGCGCCACCAGGATTTGGAGGAAGGAGACAGGTTTGAGAGTTCATTCTTGAGTGTGGAGAGATAGTGCTTCCTGGCACTCCTGAGGGTAGACACAGAAAGTTACATGTTGAGTTACATGTCACATGTAATTACATTACATTACATTACATTGCAGTTACATGTTACATGTTCAGTTACATGTTGATTTGAAGCCGAGCCAGGCCCAGAGAGTTACATGTTGATTTGAAGCCGAGCCAGGCCCAGAGATTTACATGTTGATTTGAAGCTGAGCCAGGCCCAGTGAGTTGCATGTTGATTTGAAGCCAAGCTAGGCCCAGGGAGTTACATGTTGACACATGAGTTACATGTTGAAAAAACATCAGCAATGCAAACCTGATCAATTGACATCTGTTGCCATGGGGATGAAGGGATGACAGAATGAAACATAAATCGGAATGAAATTTTTTGCCTCATTCGTTCAATTGAAGGATATTTCTGAAAATTAAAACACTGAAATTAAAATTACTGTTTAAAAATAAAGGTGTTCATCTCGTAAATGTTAATTGTTTGAATTGCGAGTTATCTTATTTTAATGTTTCTAGTTATTTGTAATTAAACTTCCGATCGAGTTATCCGTTGTCCTCTCTGTCTCTATGGTTACAATTGTTCTCAGCGTCATAATTGAACCCACAATTGCTGTTCCTTCCATTGTTCGTGAGAAGTGAAACATGAAGGTTGTGTCTCGTCTCATCGCGCTGTTTTTGCTCGTACTCTTATCAATTACCATCTTTCACCCCATTTACCACCATGTACGGGGTGACATCTTCAAAGAGGTGAGTTTTAAAGGGACAGTTTCTTCATGTAATTTTCCCGATATTTATCCACCGAGTTCTCCGTCCAATGTTG
Source organism: Myxine glutinosa (assembly GCF_964187855.1). Lineage (NCBI taxonomy): Eukaryota > Metazoa > Chordata > Myxini > Myxiniformes > Myxinidae > Myxine > Myxine glutinosa. Next base: position 168,294,660 of record NC_136267.1, on the reverse strand, counting down.
AATATTAAATTGATGTGGTGTTGACATGACATAGACTTGATGGGACAAATGACCTTCTCCTGTGTAAAAGTTCCTCTCTTGTCCTTCATGTGTTCAAGTACCGAGAAGGTTCCGTCGTTCGACTCGTTCTTTTTCCTTTTCCATTAAAACTAAACTCTCACCAAAATGTCCACTTTGTGCGATGGTCGTTGCGCGTTTCCGGGAGGACTTCGGTGTCCGCATTTGGGACGTGTCGACGTCATGGCATCATGCCACTATCGGATCGCGATCGCGTGCTTGCGTGGCCGGCTGACGGCTGTTGTGCCGACGTTCGCCCGTTGGTTGCCGCGTTCGTGGCCTCGCGCGTTCCATCGCCGACCACCCACGATCTCCAAAGCGCCGAGCAGAGACGACAGCGGCTGGAACCGTGGTCCTTCGGACGGGGCGAGGCGCGAGCGTTTGAGAGTTTGGGTGCGAGAGGACCGGGGCCGGCGAGCGAGTCGCGTCGGGGAGACCCCCTTCCCGTACCACGTGTCGGGGCCTAGCTGTTCGATGCCTGCACCATCTCCACGCCATGCTCCCGAGCGAGCAAAGCTAAGAACGCACCACAAGCACACACACCCTCCTTGTTCATTTCGTTTTGTTTGTTTAATAAGTCTGTCGAGTGGGAGTACTCCATATAGGGGGTTTAGAGCATCATAGCATAGCGCGGCATTTCTTTGTTCTCAGAACCGTTAATTAATCATTGTATTTTCTGTATAATTATACTTGAACGCAGTTTTCCGTATGATTTATTTAATATGCAGCAGCATTGGAGACGCCCTGAGAACAGGTTGGACTGCAGGGGTCTTGCGCCGCCCCTCCACCCTGCACAATTGTGTATAGCTTTCTATCTTCGAGTCCGCCATTGAGTTTTCGCCTCGAGAGCTAAGGCCTTCGCGATCGGCCTCCGTGACCGCCTGATTTTCATCAGAGGCGGCCGCACGACAAATGTTTGTCAGGCAGTTGGGATTCGAACCTCGCGGACAATTTTTTTGTCCGGAGGTAGCGAGTCGACGCCGGCTGGGTGAAAAATCCCGCCCAGCATTTGGAACCGAAATTTGTTCATCGTGTCGAGGCGGAGAAATTTGCATCGTCGATTCGGCACACGAAGCGCGATATCGCGTCTTCGGAAAATGTAAATTTTATTTGTGAGGTAAAAATAAATACGCGCGCGGGAAACGACTTTTCCTCAAAGCGGATGTCGGAGGTCGGTGAAATGGAGGTGCGTTGCGAGGCTTCTGTCAGCTCAGAAGGTGAACTGGAGCCTGGAGGTAGGGGAATTGGAGGTTAGTCTTGGAACCTCCCCCGTCCTGAGCACCAACCCATCCTCCTCCCCTCCCGTGGAGCCGGGAACAATTGGAGCGGCCGCGATACCCGACCAGATTTGGGATCGATTATTCAGGGAGATTAAGGGAATGAGTGAAAAAATGTATTCCCAAAGGAATGAAATGAGGGAAATGAACGATAAATTTGAGGGAATGAATGCTCAGAATGAGCGATTAAATAACAAAATGGATGGAATGAAATAGGGATTTTATGTTAGAGATGACCAATAAAATGGAGTCCCAGGGGAATGAATATAGGGAAGGAATGAAGGGAATGAGTGATCGATTGGAAGGACACAGTGAAGGAATGGGAAAGAAAATTGATGGGTTGAAGGGGGAATTGAATGCCCAGAGTGATAAAATTGATGGATTGAGGGGGGAATTAAAGGAACAGATGGATAGGATGGAAAACAGATTTGATAAAATAGAGGAAATAACAACAACTGGGGGAACGAATTGATAACATTGAGGGGAAAATGCAAAATCAAATTACAGACGGACTGGGTGAATTTGAGGGCAAAGTAGAAACTAAATTCGGTGAAATGGAAAAGTCCATGGGGATAGAGTTAGAGCTAAAGAGGGAAGAATTAACATCGAAAATAGAAGAGGGCATGACCCAGGCTGTCCGAATGGGGGGGAAATTGGAGGATAGAATTGGCGCCACAAATACCAGAATTGATAAAGTAAATGGAGATCTGGAAGGCCATCGGGGCCGGGTGGATGCCAGAATGCGGCAACAGGTAGAGGAATGGGGACTCCTCAAACAACAAGGGGTCGAATTGGCCGAGGAGGTAACAGGGTTGGAAGCCCGTGTAACGGAGCAGGAGTGGGTGTTTGTTGATAAAGGCCCGTGGGGGCCGCAATTGACTGATGACAGGCTGAGTGATTTGATGAAGGGGCGACTGGAGGCCTGGGACAATACCATCAAAGGAGAGGTTGCTCGGGTCAAACAGTCTGAGGGGAAGAGGTGAGTCGGTCCGTTAAGGATCTCCAGGACGAGATTAAGGTGACCCAAGGGACCCTCCCCACAAACCACATTTGGGCACCAGAGACTCCGAAACCGATTACCCAGTTGGGGGGTGTTTTGGCCTCGGGCTGGATTTGGACAGAGGGGAATCGGGGAGTAGAGTCTCTGGAAAGGCAATCCCCCTTGTGCATTTTGATGGGTCGGGGAGTTTGGAGGCTTTCCTGACACAATTTGAATGTGTGTCTCAGCTCAATGGTTGGGGAGAGCGGGAGCGCATGGGGAATCTGGTGGCAACACTGAGGGGGTCAGCCGCAGACGTGCTAATCGTAGTCCCAGAGGGAATATTGACCAGTAAGGGCAACTGTGATGCCTTGAACCACAGGTATGGGACAAGTGCGAGGTGCGACCTGGTCAGGGCACAGCTGCTGCATCGTAGGCAGAAACCAAACGAGACGTTGCAGGAGATGGCCCAGGATATTTACCAATCTGTGAGGATTGCATACCGGGACCTACCCGCACAAGCGTGGGATAAGCTGGTGATAGAGAAATTTATGGCGGCTCTTCCTGACCCCGAGGTCCGGATTCTGGTGGAGTTGCAGGACCCGGCCACGGTGCACCGAGCAGTGGAATGCGCGGCGAGACTGACCTTTTTGAGGAGGTCGAACCGCGCATCAGAGAGGGCACCTGTGACGGTACGGCAGGCGGAGGTGCGGGACCAGGCAGAGAAGCCGGAGGATATGGTCATAGGCCGAATGTTAAGGGGGATCAGCCGCCAGCTGTCAGGTTTGACAGGGGGTAAATTTGCAGGGGGTGAGTCACGGCAGTCTGGTCCAGGTTTGCCATCAGGACGGCCTGATTTTCATCAGGATGGTCCGGGAGTATGGGATGCTCCGCCTGGGTACCAGAGCGGTCCGTTCATGGGGACTTGTTTTAGATGTGGGAGAAGGGGGCACCGGCAGAGGGATTGTCGGCAACCACCTGGGCCACCTCCTCCTAACAGGCTTCACAGTCCAGACAGGTGGGGGCCCCCAGTGGGTCCACAGGTGCCAGAAAGAGGACCATCACCTATGCCTGGGCCTGTCGCAATAGAGTGTGCGGGAAACTAGAATGAGCTGAGCGTACGGGGCCATGCTCGGCTGGGATTGAGTTTCCTGGTGGAACACGACTGCCAACTAGACTTTGGGCATGGTCATATGTAGTTGGGCACTGAGAGGCTGCAGTTGGTGGGAATGGGGGATGACCAGGAGGTGCAGGGGACGTGGCTAGAGGTGCCACACACTGTGACCGTGCCTCCCAGGTCCGAGACAGTGGTGATGGCAGAGTTAGCAGCAGGTACTCAACCCATTGGCCAGCTGAGGCTTGTGGAGTCGTGGTCCTCGCAGGGGACCGAGGGATTGATGGTGGGTTGCACCCTCGTAGACACCCGTGGGCCTATGTTGGCAGTTAGGCTGCTCATCTTGTCCGACAGCCCTCGCACTGTAAGGGGCGGAGCCATCGTAGCCAAATGCAGTCGTGTAGTAGAGGTCACTGGAGGAAGTGGATTCACATGCTTGCCAGTACAGCCGGAAAGAGGGGAAATTTTGGGGAAATGTGATTGGCCAGAGGGAGTGTGGGACATGATGACACGCTCTGAAGAGGGCCCAACATCGGAGCAGGTAGAGATATTGCACAATTTGGTTGGTAAGAACTTAGATGTTTTTTTCTCTCTCTCCCGAGGATGTTGGACGCACAGGTCTTGTCAGGCACCAAATTAGCACTGGCGAGGCGAGGCCGGTTTAATTTGAAGCCACGCCCAAGCCAGGCCCAGAGTTGCGTGTTGATTTGAAGCCACGCCAGGCCCAGAGAGTGAGATGTTGATTTGAAGCCAAGCCAGGCCCAGAGAGTGATATATTGATTTGAAGCCAAGCCAGGCCCAGAGAGTGACATGTTGATTTTAAGCGAAGCCAGGACCAGAGAGTGACATGTTGCTTTGAAGCCAAGCCAGGCCCAGAGAGTGACATGTTGATTTGAAGCGAAGCCAGGCCCAGGGAGTTTCATGTTGATTTGAAGCCAAGCCAGGCCCATGGAGTTTCATGTTGATTTGAAGCCAAGCCAGGCCCAGAGAGTGACGTTGATTTGAAGGCAAGCCAGGCCCAGTGAGGTACATGCTGATTTGAAGCCAAGCCAGGCCCATGGAGTTTCATGTTGATTTGAAGCGAAGCCAGGCCCATGGAGTTTCATGTTGATTTGAAGCCAAGCCAGGCCCAGACAGTGACGTTGATTTGAAGCCAAGCCAGGCCCAGGGAGTTACATGTTGATTTGAAGACACGCCGGGCCCAGGGAGTTTCATGTTGAAAAAACATCAGTAATGCAAACCTGATCAATTAACATCTGTTGCCATGGGGATGAAGGGATGACAGAATGAAACATAAATAGGAAATAATTTTTTTGCCTCATTCGTTCAATTGAAGGATATGTCTGAAAATTAAAATATTGAAATTAAAATGACTGTTTATAAATCAAAGTGTTCATCAAGTAAATTTTAAATGTTTTAATTGCGAGTTATCTTATTTTAACGTTTATAGTTATTTGTAATTCAACTGTTCGATCGAGTTATCCGTTGTCCTCTCTTTCTCTATGGTTACAATTGTTCTCAGTGTTATTTAATTGAACCCACAATCGCTGTTCCTTCCATTGTTCGTGAGAAGTGAAACATGGAGGTTGTATCTCGTCTCATCACGCTCTTTTTGCTTGTACTTTTATCAATTGCCATCTTTCACCCCATTTACCACCATGTACGGGGTGACATCTTCAAAGAGGTGAGTTTTAAACGGACAGTGTATTTATGTAATTCCCCCGATATTTATCCACCGAGTTCTCCGTCCAATGTTGAAGATTAAATCTACCGTCTTCTACCGACTCCTCTCTGGCCATGCCCCCCCAGCTCTCTCTGGGCTCTGTCCCGCAAATATTCCTACAGGTCGCACAAGATCTGCCTGCAACCCTCTTATGGTTAAACTGCCAAAATCAAAACTCTCTGCTCACCTTCACTCCTTCATTCCTCTTTTCTCCCGCCTCTGGAACAAACTCCCTCACTCTCTTCAATCCCACTCCACCCTCCAGGTCTTTAAAACAGCTGTTCACCACCATCTCTTATCTTCCCACATCCAAAACCTTGATCTTTTCTACCCCCGCTAATTTCACCCCAATTCCACTTTTTTGAAATACTAACTTCTGTCCTGGAAGTCCTTGGTGTCCTTGTGTTTTATACTTCTCCCACTCCCCCCCCCCTTTCCCGCGCCCCCCCCCCCAAGCCCTCTCCCTCCCACACATCTCCCTGCTCTCAAATGTTATGTTTGTGTGCTTCCCCTTCTCTCCCCATCTTGTCTTCCGCTCCCTCTTTTTATATATTTTGTTTGTCTGGTTGATTTGTTTGTGAAATAAATGTTAGCTCTTTCACGAGCCTCGATTCAGTATACAAAAAAAAACAAACGAACAAAAAAAAAAACCACTTTGACGAGTATTGGTTAGTTTGGGTTGAAATCACTTCAACAAGTATTGGTTAGTTTGTGTTGAAATCACATTGCCGAGTGTTGTTTTTTTTTTTTTTTTTTTTTTTGTCGGCATGAAGGTGCCCACCACTTCTCCAAGCATTGCGCTCTTCAGATCCGCCATGAGAGATTTAAGCTTGATCCTGAAGACGTGTGCAGTTAGTCCTCCCGATGCCATATGTACTCCCGATACGTGTTTCCTTCATTGTAAAAACTTCCCAATCAACAGTTAAAAGGATTTTGAGCCGATAGCTGTTATGGCCTTGGCAAGATCGATGAAGACAGTGATCTGTTGGCGTATTCACCGCCCAAATAGCTCTGTTGAATTCTCTCATGTGGAGATTAAACTAATCATGTTCACAATCGCTATGTCGTATGTACTCCCGATACATGTTTCCTTCAGTTGAAATGTGTTAGAATTCTCTCAAGCAGGGATTCAACCCGTGTCCTTATCTATATATATATAAAACACAGTGTGTGTGTGTGTGTGTGTGTGTGTGTGTGTGTGTGTGTGTGTGTAATGTTAGCGATAGACTCCTAAACGGAGAGGCTTACGTGCTTGATATTTGGCATAGACATGGCCATTGCGCCTGGGACGAACATGGCCGAACTCAAAATATTTGACGATCCATATTTTTTATTCATATTTAACTCCGCATTTCAGTGCACGGAATCAACGGAATCAGAGCAGGTGGGCGCTGATTCGCTCAGAGCGATCACGTGATGATGCTATGAACGCTATGAACGATATGACGCTATGACGCTATGAAAAAAAAAATCGCTATGAAGCTATGAAACGCTATGACGCTATGAACGATATGACGCTATGAAACGCTATAACGCTATGACGCTATGAAAAAAAAAATCGCGATGACGCTATGACACTGAAAAAAAAAAATCACTATGCCGCTATGAAACGCTATGAACGCTATGACGCTATGACGCTATGAAAAAAAATAAATCGCTCGCTTTACCAAGGGGCTCGCTCTCCCCCCGTTCCCCTCCCCGCCCCCTCCCCTCCCCCGCCCGGCAATGCCGGGTACTTCTGCTAGTAAAATATAAAAGGTCTTTGTCCGAGGTCACCGAGTTCGATCGGTGCAGCCGTGCAGTGATCGGTGCAGCCGTTTGTGCGGCACCCGGGTAAACAACATCGTCACAATGAGAACAATGAACGTTATGCGAACGCAAATGCAGTGATCGGTGCAGCCGTTTGTGCGGCACCTGGGAAAACAACATCGTCACAATGAGAACAATGAACGTTATGCGAGAGTCCAAACCTGAGAATGCTGGAGACTAAAGCTGAAATTGGGAAAACTAAATAGCCTATTCGACTCACTGGGGTCCCAGGATTACCCACCCAAAATATCTTTGCGATCGGTTCAGCAGTTTTTACGGTACCTTCGAACAGACAGATGGACATTTGGTGAATTATAGTAAGATGAGTTGATCATTTATGAACTAAATTTATCATAAAATGGGCCAGGAAGGGTTAAATTTAGCGATCGGAGCTGACAGAACATTCATGTTCATTAATGGAGATCTTGTTGATGATCTTTCGATTCAAGATCCGACTTGCCCTGAACTGGTCCCTGATCAGCACTTGTACCCGTTACTCATTCGGGTCAGATCTGCATTCTCAACCTGTTATAGCCAAACGATGGTAAAGGAGCAGAGGTGGGTAAGGCGGTGGTTGCCCGATGGTCCGAATTCAACCAAATCTTTGTTCAAAGGAATTGAAGTTCGAAGAATCGAAGAGTCAAGGTGTCGAAACAACCAACGCAAAGTCAAGAAAAACTCACAAACCACAAGATAATGGGAAGCTGCACTGACGAGATGACGTCACAGATGACTCGTGAACACGATTCAGTGTTTACAACATTCACTGGAACGAGAACTATTGTCATGCAAATGAGGGAGATGAAAATAACGCCGATAACGAACTGGGCGTTGGAGTCGTGTTATGAATTGAACGTTTTACTCGGAACCGAACGAATTTGTTTTTTTTACAAACAACACAGGAATATCTCACCACTTTATAGGAGCTTCCAGGAAAGATCATGCAGATCAACGTTTTCATCATAAAGTTATTCCAAAAGAAAAAGCTGCAAGGCCTCCCAGGCCCATAGAGTGCATTATCTTACCATAATTCACCAAATGTCTGTCCGTCTGTCTGTTCGTCCGTTCGAAGGTACCGCAGAAACGGCTGAACCGATCGCAACGATATTTTGGGTGGGTAATTCTGGGATCTCCTGGAGGAAAATGGGCTGTATTGTTTTCCCAATTTCAGCTTTGGCCTCTAGCATTTTCAGGTTTGGACTCCCGCATAACGTTATTTTCCCGGGTGCCACACAAACGGCTGCACCGATCGCAACCTGACGAATGAAAACACACAGTTAAAAATAATGACCTCGGACAAAGACCTTTTATAAGGACATGGGTTGAATCCCTGCTTGAGAGATGCCAACCCCCTCCCGCCATCATGGTCGTCTCTCCAACTCACAATCCCACGAGATATGCAGAAAGGACGACCCAAAACCAATTATCTTCTTTTTGATTTGTATATAAATATCATTAAAAGTAAATAATGACCTCGGCCAAAGTTCAAACGACGTGACTTTAATCTCTACATGAGAGAATTCCACACAGCTATTTGGGCGGTGTATAAGATAACAAATCGCTGTCTCCATCGATCTTGCCAAGGCCGTAATATCGTCTCAAAATCCTTTTAACTGTTGACTTGGTAGATTTACAATGAAGGAAACATTAACAATGTTGTTAAAAGTTTATTTTGTGATTAATTTGTGATTGGAGTTATGCTGTTTGGAATGAAAAAAGAGATATCTACTTCTAGTTCAAGTGAATGACGACATGCCGTGATGGTTTCTACTTTCTAAACGTGAACTTCGCGGATCGCTATATGCAGATTCGTCACGGACCCACGATCGATGTTTCTATACGTGAACACACCCATTTGTTTGCGAACGGGTACGTTTTTCATGGAAGTCCTTCACGAACTTGCTGTGCATGTCTGACATGCGATTGAAGGTGCTACAGGAATGTGGAATTTATTGGTTTCATGCTTTAGCATTCGCCGTTTCTGCATTGTCTGGTTGCCTGTGGCCTCCCACCCGTGCGTAGCACGGGTACCTCACTAGTCGGGTTAATGTCATTTCATCCTAAGTTTATTTTACAGACAATATAAAACAACAATTATAATCGTTTGAAACACTAAAATTATCCAATGTGTTTGCAACAACATTATAAATTTCTCACAAAAAGAAAAGAAAAATAATGAAATTTTCTTAGGCCAGGGACAAACCAAAATTTTCAGTTAAAATAAGATCGAATTCACTGAAAATGATTTTTGCATTTAGAGACATGAAGAAATTAAAAAGAAAGAAAGAAGGAAGGAAGGACCCAAGATAGTACATGTAGTAAGGAGTATGAGTCTACAGGCCACCCCACCTCAAAATTAAAGTGGGTGGAATGTAAACACGCATCGCCAATCCGCCCCCCTCCCCCCCCCCCCCCCACATCGGCCTTCCGACCATCAGGCGGACACCAGGTAGGGAGTGGTGAGAGAAATTGAAATTTTTTGGTGATGTGGTGAAGGTGGCTAATGGGCATCAAAATGCAAACTAGGAAAAGCATCACCTCCCAAAACGCCCTTGATAGAATGGAAAGAAATAAATGTGTCCCGGGGACAGGAGAGGATGTTTACCTCGATAGGAGAGGAGATGATGATAAGAGAAGGGATTATGAGTTTACCTTTCCTGGTATGGTTGGGTCATCCTGACAATTATTTAATTTCTAAGTGATTCTTCACCATTGGGAGAAAGGGCGAAAAACGATACATAGCAGGATATTTCAAAAAAGTTGTGGATGGATTTGGACGAAACTTGTTGGACAGGTTGTGTGTATGTCAAATAAGAATCGATTCCATTTTGGAGAAGATCCGGTCCGGATCAGGATCCAGATAGCAGAATTTTAAAAGTGATTCTTCACCATTGAGTGACATGGCCAACCAGGCCGAGGCGTAACGCTTGTTCCTATAGAATGGAATTCCCCTCGTACCTTCCTACGCAGAACACCACTGATCTCAAAACAAATAAATATGGACAAAGTGCTCGCCTGAGTGCCCGCTCGCCCTCAACATTGATCAGTATTTCAGTACAATATCTTTGATTAATTCTCAAATCTTGTTTTCATGTGTCCATAACACAGGAACCTGTTCCTCAGAAGAACCTCGGCTTCTTCATCTCTTTCTGGAAGGAACTTTCCAACTTCCTTCCGACCTCCATTCTGAAGGTATGATCGCACATACATCACTCCAGAAACACGCGCACTTTAATCCCAGATGATAGGAATGATACTAGCACAGACATGCACCTCCAACTAAGTGTGTCTACACTTTTCATCAGATGAGGACAACCACATATGTAACCACGCACCCTCCAGAGCACATCTATGACTTTTGAGGAAACTAAATACTTTCCAGGCTCTTTCCAGTGAAAAGGAACCGGAGGTGCCCGTTTGATCCGTTACTTCTGGACTGCACCATCAATGGCCACATGTGTCCTGTGCGGTGGTCACTGCGTGGTTCCTCGAAATTTTCAATTTGTGGAAGTTGCGGCGTTTTGATGTAACACACTCACACTTGGCACCGTATCTTAAGGTGGTTGAACGGATGGTTCGTCTCCTGCCGAAGAACCTTCGAGCACCTCAATGTCTGACATCCCGCGTTTGGGTGTTGTGAGGACGTTATTAGGTCAACAACAGATTTATATATTTCAGAGGATGAGTTGTTCATTTATGAAGGAAATTTATCATAAAATGGTCCAATCAACGTTAAATTTAGCGATCGGATCTGCCAGAAATTTGAGGTTCATTCATGGAGATCTTGATGATGATCTTTCGATTCAAGACTCAATCCGCCCCTGAACAGCACCTGCACCATTTCGGGTCAGACCTGCATTCTTAACCTGTTCTAACCAAAGAATGGTAAAGGAGCAGAGGTTGGGAGTGGTGAGAGGAATGGAAAATATGCAGGTGGTGTGGAGAAGAAGATTCCTTTGAAATCACTTTGATGAGTATTGGTTAGTTTGGGTTGAAATCACATTGACTCGTGTTGGTTAGTTTGGGTTGAAATCACATTGACTCGTGTTGGTTAGTTTGGGTTGAAATCACATTCACTCGTGTTGGCATTCGTATTTCATGTTCTAGTTCCTCGCCTGCAGCATCTCTGGGACCTTCTATTCATCTTCTCAGAAAAAAATCTCCATCAGCCTTCCAACCTTCTCGGTTTTATTCCCGCATGGCAACATTATTTCCTTCACAAACACATTTTCCTGATAGCGAGGAGAAATATGTTCTGGGTTGGGATGTTAGATATTCCAATTGGAACCTGTGGTCAAGATGCTGCGATCCCAGATTCAAATCCTTGATGTGGGATTGACAGCAAACCTTTCCTCTCTCACACATGTCAGTAAAATCCGGTACATAACATCAGAGAAGGGATTATGAGTTTGCCTTTCCTGGTGTGGTTGAAACATCATGACTCCTCATGTGTGGTTAATTGTACCCCGTCGCACCGCGGAGCGAAAGTTGGCGCTATGGTTTTCCCGTCCGTCCGTGCGTGCGTGCGGGCGAGCGTACGTGAGTGCGTGCGTACGTGAGTGCATGCGTGGGTAAGAGAAGGACCGCATTCGAATTTGGTGTGTGGGTGTAACCCACGCCAAAATCCAAGATGGCCGCCTCCATGTATGTCTCATGCCATGTATGTCTGAACCTTGTGAGCGGAATATCTTGAAAAATAAGCGAAGTACCAACTTCTAATCTGGTGTGTGGGTGTATCTAGGCATAACGAAGAACCCTATTGAAAATTGGGTCGCCACATCAAAATCCAAGATGGCCGCCGCCATGTATGTCTGAACCTTGTGAGCAGAATATCTTGAAAAATAAGCGAAGTACCAACTTCTAATCTGGTGTGTGTGGGTGTATCCAGGCATAAGGAAGAAAGAACCCTGTTGAAAATTGGGTCGCCACATCAAAATCCAAGATGGCCGCCGCCTTGTATGTCTGAACCTTGTGAGCGGAATATCTTGAAAAATAAGCGAAGCACCAACTTCTAATCTGGTGTGTGGGTGTATCTAGGCATAAGGAAGAACGCGATTGAAAATTGGGTCGCCACGTCAAAATCCAAGATGGCCGCCTCCATGTATGTCTGAACCTTGTGAGCGAAATATCTTGAAAAATAAGCGAAGCACCAACTTCTAATCTGGTGTGTGGGTGTATCTAGGCACAAGGAAGAACGCGATTGAAAATTGGGTCGCCATGTCAAAATCCAAGATGGCCGCCTCCATGTATGTCTGAACCTAGTGAGTGAATATGATAGCATGTTTTCTGCGTCTTCCACTTTGTCAACTCACATCACTTCCCCGACGGGGGACCGAGGCGTAACGCTTGTTCCTATAGAATGGAATTGCACTCGTCCATTCCCACACGGAACACCACTAATCTCAAAACAAATGAATATGGACAAAATGCTCGCCTGAGTGTCCCCTCACCCAACAACATTGATCACTATTTCAGTACAATATCTTTGATTAATTCTCAAATCTTATTTTCATGTGCCCATAACACAGGAACCTGTTCCTCAGAAGAACCCTGGCTTTTTCAAGTCTTTCTGGAAGGAAGTTTCCAACTTCCTTCCGACCTCCATTCTGAAGGTATGATCGCATACACATCACTCCAGAAACACGCGCACTTTAATCCCAGATGATAGGAATGATACTAGCACAGACATGCACCTCCAACTAAGTGTGTCTACACTTTTCATCAGGTGAGGACAAACACATATGTAACCACGCAACCTCCAGAGCACATCTATGACTGTTGAGGAAACTAAACACTTTCCAGGCTCTTTCCAGTGAAAAGGAACCGGAGGCGCCCGTTTGCTCCGTTACTTCTGGACTGCACCACCAATGGCCACATGTGTCCTGTGCGGTGGTCATTGTATGGTTCCTCGAAATTTTCAATTTGTGGAAGTTGCGGCGTTTTGATGTAACACACTCAAACTTGGCACCGTATCTTAAGGTGGTTGAACGGATGGTTCGTCTCCTGCCGAAGAACCTTCGAGCAGCTCAATGTCTGACATCCCGCGTTTGGGTGTTGTGAGGACGTTATTAGGTTAACAACAGATTTATATATTTCAGAGGATGAGTTGTTCATTTATGAAGGAAATTTATCATAAAATGGTCCAATAAACGTTAAATTTAGCGATCGGATCTGCCAAAAATTTATGGTTCATTCATGGAGATCTTGATGATGATCTTTCGATTCAAGACTCAATCCGCCCCTGAACAGCACCTGCACCATTTCGGGTCAGACCTGCATTCTTAACCTGTTCTAACCAAAGAATGGTAAAGGAGCAGAGGTTGGGAGTGGTGAGAGGAATGGAAAATATGCAGGTGGTGTGGAGAAGAAGATTCCTTTGAAACCAATTTGACGAGTATTGGATAGATTGTGTTGAAATCACATTGACTCGTGTTGGTTAGTTTGGGTTGAAATCACATTGACTCGTGTTGGTTAGTTTGGGTTGAAATCACATTCACTCGTGTTGGCATTCGTATTTCATGTTCTAGTTCCTCGCCTGCAGCATCTCTGGGACCTTCGATTCATCTTCTCAGAAAAAAATCTCCATCAGCCTTCCAACCTTCTCGGTTTTATTCCCGCATGGCAACATTAATTCCTTCACAAACCCATTTTCCTGATAGTGAGGAGAAATCTGTTCTGGGTTGGGATGTTAGATGTTCCTATTGGAACCTGTGGTCAAGATGCTGCGATCCCAGATTCAAATCCCTGATGTGGGATTGACAGCAAACCTTTCCTCTCTCACACATGTCAGTAAAATCCGGTACATAATGTTACAGACGCGGTTTTAGATGTTAGTTTACCGAGCGGTTTGGTATGACCGCGCCTGCACAGTTTACCCGATTCCACTCGAACGTTGACTAAGTCGCGCTATGCTAGGTCAATGAAGGAAAAGACACACGGCTGGATTACAATGACACGACACCAAGGGTTACGGTTCTCAAAGGCCTCCGGGGAGGTTCTATTAGGGCGGAAGGTCAGATTACAACTACAAGAGGGACATCATAGAAAGACAGGCACTTAGACACACTTATATTAACCCCAACAGACGACAGATAAACAGGACAAAAACGGACTCACACGGGGATTGATGGCAAGGAAAGGCGGGTTGGTCGATGGCTCCAGGTGCACCTGGGCTCAGGGCAGAATCGACCCGGTTCGGTCCGGAGATGCGGGGAGGTATTCAGCGCTCGTACGTGGCAACTTCTCTCTCCAGGCTGGGGGCGCATCTGACGTCACATCCGGTGAGTCGTCGCGTATATCCGGCGGGGAGTGACACGCCCTCGGCTCGTTAGCTCCGCCCCAGATGGAATCGGCCCGTTGCTTCTTATTGGGTGTGGGGGGGGGGGTTACCGGGGCTCCGCCCTTGACGAGGAGCTGACAGGCAGCCCCTTCGTGGTAACCCCGTCGGCGCACATGGGCAATGGCGGCTAACCGAGCCGGAGTGAGGACGCGCACTCCCTGCGCCGCCGCCGCGCCGCCCCCCCGCTGTTGTTGTAGTTGGTGTTGCTGCTTCAGCTCCATGAGGAAGAGATGCGGGGAGGTAAGGGGAGGTCCTAAACTTCCTAACAGGTGCCATACAATCACATTCTGGTGCAACGAAGAGTCAGAATTACTGGAAACGAGTCCTTAACTGACATAGACTAAGAATAACTAGCAAGATGTCCTATAGTTGTCTACGTGAGATGCGGTGGACCTGGGCACGACATTTAATGGGGGAAGAAGGGGAAGGTCGGCTCTACTGGGTGTTGTTTACAGACAATGGGACTAGGGAATGGGGGATTGGGGATAGTTGGGGAGTATTGGGGAATATTTACAAGCGGATATGGAGGCCAAATTCCATATTCGCAACATTGCACCCTTCTCTACCCTCGGGGCGTCCCGACCCGATAAATTTTTACCTATTTTAGTGTGGCACTCAGATGTAGTTCCCTCTACTATTAACTCTACCCTGAGTGCGACAGTTTTACAGATATTCACAAATGAGTAAATATGTCCCCCTGCGACGTTGCACCCTTCTCCTCCCAGAAACACACCCACAGGATAACCGAATCCGGAAAGAATTCGCAAACTAAACATACAGCCGGTAGGGAGCATTATTTACAAGACTACGCTGATATTTACACTACGATCCAGGACCTGTTTTTGGAGGAACACATGCAGATGTTATGCATAGAGAGAGCACGCATGCTAGCATCGATACACCAACCCACGAGTGCTCTGTGGCCTACGGCCTTTAATAATGTGCAGAGCACCCCTTCCCAGCACCAAAAGCACCACCCCATCACACAGTCAGCACCATCCGGTGCACCAATAAAGTGTTTAGTGATCATTGTGTGGTGTCGCAGCCGGCCGATGTTCTGCCGCTGGTCTTGCCTTCGTGTGGTGCACTTGGCCTTCTTGCTTCTTTAACAAAAATAAAGAAAGGCGCCAACCGCGTCCATTTCTCTATTGTGGCCATCAGGGGGCCAACTGTTAGTGGTTCACCTTGTATGGCATAGGTGCCACGTTGACCCATAGGTCCATCCATGGGTGGTGCTTGGCCGCAAAAGAACTGCGGTCCATTGTGGGTGGCCACAAACATTGCGGTCCATATGGTGTATCGATCCCAGCAGCAAGCAGCGAAAGTGCAGGCCCACAACTGCGGAGCCAGCACCTCTCTCTCCCCTCTCTCTGCCCCAAAGCCAGATCCTCGGAGGTGGGAGACAAAAGAAGCAGACAAGTGAGTAAGGTGGTAAGGGCGCAAAAGTGCACGCAATGTAAAATGATGCACACTGGGGGCACATGGGAACCAGGTGAGACAGGTACGTTCCTACCGTACGCCCCCCCCCCCCCACCAGGTAACCTACATGGCCCCTCCCTTACCCCTTACTGTATCCACAAAACACAACACTACCCATAAACATCTACTTTACAAATCAACAAACATCCCTACTATCTTCCCCGTTCCTCCCATAAACCAAATTCGTCTTCTCTCCCTCCTAACCAATCAAATTTGCCATTTTCAACTTCCATCAAAATTTGCCATCTCCAACTCGACATCATAATTTGCCATTACCAATTCATCATCAGTCCCTCCTAGGGAGGGAGAGATGGAATCACCCCAATGTCTCATCCACGTCGTGATGCGTCTCACAAATCCAAACAGCAATCCTCATTTCCTGCACACAGAACAAAGAAAACACAGGTGTGGAGTCATCATTATCACCTCAGGCAAGTGGCTGCGTATGGTGCGACAGGTTCATCAATCCTAACTATTTCCTAAATGACTTTAACAACTTTACATTACCCGGGGTCTTTCCCTGCCAAACCATTGGCAATCTTACTCTATGTGGTTTTAAAAACCAATTCCCATTGACCAAACTGTGGTGCTTCTCAATTTGGGGTCTCACTCCCCCGATTCATCTCTCGGTGCCCTCGCACAATTTCTGGGCCGCGACGTGTAGCTCTCCCAGCAGGTCTACCCACCTGCACACCTCCACCACTGCAGTTGCCTCCGAGCTTACCTGCTCCTTACCCTACCCTAACTACCTGGGGAAGGCCCTCTGGCGCTCTCCCCACTCGGTGCCCTCTCTGGCACTGGGCTACCCGGGTCCGTCCTCCGGATCCTCGGGCCCCATCCACAACTCTACCGGCTCCCAGAGCCCACCTGCGGCCTCACCTGGCCGACATCCTCACAGTGGTGGAGTGCCCAACCAACTACACACACTAACAGGCTACACGCCCAGCCATTTCCACAACACTAATGCACCCATCCAAACATCATTCTTCCAACCACACCACAGATGCCAATATCCAACCACAATTTACCTGTACCCTCTACCTAACACTTACACTACCCGCCCCGGGTACTCGTGAAAGGGGTCCACTCTTCCCCCATCCACACCTTCGCACCATGCACACCACTCCGTACCACTTACTCCATGTATTCCACACACCTGTTCTTGCACACCTGTGCTCTCACACCTGGTGCCACCTGCACCCTTCTCTCCCCAAGCGCATTCGCGCTGATCCACAACACTCACTGCTCCACACACCTGTCCAGTTCTCACACCTGTGCAATCACACCTGTTCAGTTCTCACACAGCATCATCTCATCTAACTACTCCCCTCTGAAACTTGCGCTTCCCAGTCGTCCCTTTAAACTATTGCGCTCCCTCGTCATTATCAAACACACTAAACTACCTGCGTCCCCACTACAGGTATCAGTCACTAACTAACCTTAACGTTACCTAATGTCATCTTCGCTAGATCCCTACAATATAACCTAACCCACCCGGGCTAGTTTTCACTGCCATACACCCCATAAACTATTGCGCATTTGCCCCACCATGGGGGTTGGGTTGAAGTTGGGTAGTTTGGGTAGTTTGGGTTGAAATCACATTCACTCGTGTTGGCATTCGTATTTCATGTTCTAGTTCCTCGCCTGCAGCATCTCTGGGACCTTCTATTCATCTTCTCAGAAAAAAATCTCCATCAGCCTTCCAACCTTCTCGGTTTTATTCCCGCATGGCAACATTATTTCCTTCACAAACACATTTTCCTGATAGCGAGGAGAAATATGTTCTGGGTTGGGATGTTAGATATTCCAATTGGAACCTGTGGTCAAGATGCTGCGATCCCAGATTCAAATCCTTGATGTGGGATTGACAGCAAACCTTTCCTCTCTCACACATGTCAGTAAAATCCGGTACATAACATCAGAGAAGGGATTATGAGTTTGCCTTTCCTGGTGTGGTTGAAACATCATGACTCCTCATGTGTGGTTAATTGTACCCCGTCGCACCGCGGAGCGAAAGTTGGCGCTATGGTTTTCCCGTCCGTCCGTGCGTGCGTGCGGGCGAGCGTATGTGAGTGCGTGCGTACGTGAGTGCATGCGTGGGTAAGAGAAGGACCGCATTCGAATTTGGTGTGTGGGTGTAACCCACGCCAAAATCCAAGATGGCCGCCTCCATGTATGTCTCATGCCATGTATGTCTGAACCTTGTGAGCGGAATATCTTGAAAAATAAGCGAAGTACCAACTTCTAATCTGGTGTGTGGGTGTATCTAGGCATAACGAAGAACCCTATTGAAAATTGGGTCGCCACATCAAAATCCAAGATGGCCGCCGCCATGTATGTCTGAACCTTGTGAGCGGAATTTCTTGAAAAATAAGCGAAGTACCAACTTCTAATCTGGTGTGTGTGGGTGTATCCAGGCATAAGGAAGAAAGAACCCTGTTGAAAATTGGGTCGCCACATCAAAATCCAAGATGGCCGCCGCCTTGTATGTCTGAACCTTGTGAGCGGAATATCTTGAAAAATAAGCGAAGCACCAACTTCTAATCTGGTGTGTGGGTGTATCTAGGCATAAGGAAGAACGCGATTGAAAATTGGGTCGCCATGTCAAAATCCAAGATGGCCGCCTCCATGTATGTCTGAACCTTGTGAGCGAAATATCTTGAAAAATAAGCGAAGCACCAACTTCTAATCTGGTGTGTGGGTGTATCTAGGCACAAGGAAGAACGCGATTGAAAATTGGGTCGCCATGTCAAAATCCAAGATGGCCGCCTCCATGTATGTCTGAACCTTGTGAGTGAATATGATAGCATGTTTTCTGCGTCTTCCACTTTGTCAACTCACATCACTTCCCCGGCGGGGGACCGAGGCGTAACGCTTGTTCCTATAGAATGGAATTCCACTCGTCCATTCCCACACGGAACACCACTAATCTCAAAACAAATGAATATGGACAAAATGCTCGCCTGAGTGTCCCCTCACCCAACAACATTGATCACTATTTCAGTACAATATCTTTGATTAATTCTCAAATCTTATTTTCATGTGCCCATAACACAGGAACCTGTTCCTCAGAAGAACCCTGGCTTTTTCAAGTCTTTCTGGAAGGAAGTTTCCAACTTCCTTCCGACCTCCATTCTGAAGGTATGATCGCATACACATCACTCCAGAAACACGCGCACTTTAATCCCAGATGATAGGAATGATACTAGCACAGACATGCACCTCCAACTAAGTGTGTCTACACTTTTCATCAGGTGAGGACAAACACATATGTAACCACGCAACCTTCAGAGCACATCTATGACTGTTGAGGAAACTAAACACTTTCCAGGCTCTTTCCAGTGAAAAGGAACCGGAGGCGCCCGTTTGCTCCGTTACTTCTGGACTGCACCACCAATGGCCACATGTGTCCTGTGCGGTGGTCATTGCATGGTTCCTCGAAATTTTCAATTTGTGGAAGTTGCGGCGTTTTGATGTAACACACTCACACTTGGCACCGTATCTTAAGGTGGTTGAACGGATGGTTCGTCTCCTGCCGAAGAACCTTCGAGCACCTCAATGTCTGACATCCCGCGTTTGGGTGTTGTGAGGACGTTATTAGGTCAACAACAGATTTATATATTTCAGAGGATGAGTTGTTCATTTATGAAGGAAATTTATCATAAAATGGTCCAATCAACGTTAAATTTAGCGATCGGATCTGCCAGAAATTTGAGGTTCATTCATGGAGATCTTGATGATGATCTTTCGATTCAAGACTCAATCCGCCCCTGAACAGCACCTGCACCATTTCGGGTCAGACCTGCATTCTTAACCTGTTCTAACCAAAGAATGGTAAAGGAGCAGAGGTTGGGAGTGGTGAGAGGAATGGAAAATATGCAGGTGGTGTGGAGAAGAAGATTCCTTTGAAATCACTTTGATGAGTATTGGTTAGTTTGGGTTGAAATCACATTGACTCGTGTTGGTTAGTTTGGGTTGAAATCACATTGACTCGTGTTGGTTAGTTTGGGTTGAAATCACATTCACTCGTGTTGGCATTCGTATTTCATGTTCTAGTTCCTCGCCTGCAGCATCTCTGGGACCTTCTATTCATCTTCTCAGAAAAAAATCTCCATCAGCCTTCCAACCTTCTCGGTTTTATTCCCGCATGGCAACATTATTTCCTTCACAAACACATTTTCCTGATAGCGAGGAGAAATATGTTCTGGGTTGGGATGTTAGATATTCCAATTGGAACCTGTGGTCAAGATGCTGCGATCCCAGATTCAAATCCTTGATGTGGGATTGACAGCAAACCTTTCCTCTCTCACACATGTCAGTAAAATCCGGTACATAACATCAGAGAAGGGATTATGAGTTTGCCTTTCCTGGTGTGGTTCAAACATCATGACTCCTCATGTGTGGTTAATTGTACCCCGTCGCACCGCGGAGCGAAAGTTGGCGCTATGGTTTTCCCGTCCGTCCGTGCGTGCGTGCGGGCGAGCGTACGTGAGTGCGTGCGTACGTGAGTGCATGCGTGGGTAAGAGAAGGACCGCATTCGAATTTGGTGTGTGGGTGTAACCCACGCCAAAATCCAAGATGGCCGCCTCCATGTATGTCTCATGCCATGTATGTCTGAACCTTGTGAGCGGAATATCTTGAAAAATAAGCGAAGTACCAACTTCTAATCTGGTGTGTGGGTGTATCTAGGCATAACGAAGAACCCTATTGAAAATTGGGTCGCCACATCAAAATCCAAGATGGCCGCCGCCATGTATGTCTGAACCTTGTGAGCAGAATATCTTGAAAAATAAGCGAAGTACCAACTTCTAATCTGGTGTGTGTGGGTGTATCCAGGCATAAGGAAGAAAGAACCCTGTTGAAAATTGGGTCGCCACATCAAAATCCAAGATGGCCGCCGCCTTGTATGTCTGAACCTTGTGAGCGGAATATCTTGAAAAATAAGCGAAGCACCAACTTCTAATCTGGTGTGTGGGTGTATCTAGGCATAAGGAAGAACGCGATTGAAAATTGGGTCGCCACGTCAAAATCCAAGATGGCCGCCTCCATGTATGTCTGAACCTTGTGAGCGAAATATCTTGAAAAATAAGCGAAGCACCAACTTCTAATCTGGTGTGTGGGTGTATCTAGGCACAAGGAAGAACGCGATTGAAAATTGGGTCGCCATGTCAAAATCCAAGATGGCCGCCTCCATGTATGTCTGAACCTAGTGAGTGAATATGATAGCATGTTTTCTGCGTCTTCCACTTTGTCAACTCACATCACTTCCCCGACGGGGGACCGAGGCGTAACGCTTGTTCCTATAGAATGGAATTCCACTCGTCCATTCCCACACGGAACACCACTAATCTCAAAACAAATGAATATGGACAAAATGCTCGCCTGAGTGTCCCCTCACCCAACAACATTGATCACTATTTCAGTACAATATCTTTGATTAATTCTCAAATCTTATTTTCATGTGCCCATAACACAGGAACCTGTTCCTCAGAAGAACCCTGGCTTTTTCAAGTCTTTCTGGAAGGAAGTTTCCAACTTCCTTCCGACCTCCATTCTGAAGGTATGATCGCATACACATCACTCCAGAAACACGCGCACTTTAATCCCAGATGATAGGAATGATACTAGCACAGACATGCACCTCCAACTAAGTGTGTCTACACTTTTCATCAGGTGAGGACAAACACATATGTAACCACGCAACCTCCAGAGCACATCTATGACTGTTGAGGAAACTAAACACTTTCCAGGCTCTTTCCAGTGAAAAGGAACCGGAGGCGCCCGTTTGCTCCGTTACTTCTGGACTGCACCACCAATGGCCACATGTGTCCTGTGCGGTGGTCATTGTATGGTTCCTCGAAATTTTCAATTTGTGGAAGTTGCGGCGTTTTGATGTAACACACTCAAACTTGGCACCGTATCTTAAGGTGGTTGAACGGATGGTTCGTCTCCTGCCGAAGAACCTTCGAGCAGCTCAATGTCTGACATCCCGCGTTTGGGTGTTGTGAGGACGTTATTAGGTTAACAACAGATTTATATATTTCAGAGGATGAGTTGTTCATTTATGAAGGAAATTTATCATAAAATGGTCCAATAAACGTTAAATTTAGCGATCGGATCTGCCAAAAATTTATGGTTCATTCATGGAGATCTTGATGATGATCTTTCGATTCAAGACTCAATCCGCCCCTGAACAGCACCTGCACCATTTCGGGTCAGACCTGCATTCTTAACCTGTTCTAACCAAAGAATGGTAAAGGAGCAGAGGTTGGGAGTGGTGAGAGGAATGGAAAATATGCAGGTGGTGTGGAGAAGAAGATTCCTTTGAAACCAATTTGACGAGTATTGGATAGATTGTGTTGAAATCACATTGACTCGTGTTGGTTAGTTTGGGTTGAAATCACATTGACTCGTGTTGGTTAGTTTGGGTTGAAATCACATTCACTCGTGTTGGCATTCGTATTTCATGTTCTAGTTCCTCGCCTGCAGCATCTCTGGGACCTTCGATTCATCTTCTCAGAAAAAAATCTCCATCAGCCTTCCAACCTTCTCGGTTTTATTCCCGCATGGCAACATTAATTCCTTCACAAACCCATTTTCCTGATAGTGAGGAGAAATCTGTTCTGGGTTGGGATGTTAGATGTTCCTATTGGAACCTGTGGTCAAGATGCTGCGATCCCAGATTCAAATCCCTGATGTGGGATTGACAGCAAACCTTTCCTCTCTCACACATGTCAGTAAAATCCGGTACATACCATCAGAGAAGGGACTATGAGTTCGCCTTTCCTGGTGTGGTTGAAACATTATGACTCCTCCTTTGTGGTTAATTGTACCCCGTCGCACCGCGGAGCGAAAGTGGGACTATGGTTTTCCCGTCCGTCCGTGCGTGCGTGCGTACGTGAGTGCGTGCGTGGGTAAGCGAAGGACCGCATTCGAATTTGGTGTGTGGGTGCAACCAACGTCAAAATCCAAGATGGCCGCCGCCATGTATGTCTCATGCCATGTATGTCTGAACCTTGTGAGCGGAATATCTTGAAAAATAAGCGAAGTACCAACTTCTAATCTGGTGTGGGTGTATTTCGGCACAAGGAAGAACGCTATTGAAAATTGGGTCGCCACGTCAAAATCCAAGATGGCCGCCTCCATGTATGTCTGAACCTTGTGAGTGAATATGATAGCATGTTTTCTGCGTCTTCCACTTTGTCAACTCACATCACTTCCCCGGCGGGGGACCGAGGCGTAACGCTTGTTCCTATAGAATGGAATTCCACTCGTCCATTCCGACACGGAACACCACTAATCTCAAAACAAATAAATATGGACAAAATGCTCGCCTGAGTGCCCCCTCACCCAACAACATTGATCACTATTTCAGTACAATATCTTTGATTAATTCTCAAATCTTATTTTCATGTGCCCATAACACAGGAACCTGTTCCTCAGAAGAACCCTGGCTTTTTCAAGTCTTTCTGGAAGGAAGTTTCCAACTTCCTTCCGACCTCCATTCTGAAGGTATGATCGCATACACATCACTCCAGAAACACGCGCACTTTAATCCCAGATGATAGGAATGATACTAGCACAGACATGCACCTCCAACTAAGTGTGTCTACACTTTTCATCAGGTGAGGACAAACACATATGTAACCACGCAACCTTCAGAGCACATCTATGACTGTTGAGGAAACTAAACACTTTCCAGGCTCTTTCCAGTGAAAAGGAACCGGAGGCGCCCGTTTGCTCCGTTACTTCTGGACTGCACCACCAATGGCCACATGTGTCCTGTGCGGTGGTCATTGCATGGTTCCTCGAAATTTTCAATTTGTGGAAGTTGCGGCGTTTTGATGTAACACACTCAAACTTGGCACCGTATCTTAAGGTGGTTGAACGGATGGTTCGTCTCCTGCCGAAGAACCTTCGAGCAGCTCAATGTCTGACATCCCGCGTTTGGGTGTTGTGAGGACGTTATTAGGTTAACAACAGATTTATATATTTCAGAGGATGAGTTGTTCATTTATGAAGGAAATTTATCATAAAATGGTCCAATAAACGTTAAATTTAGCGATCGGATCTGCCAGAAATTTATGGTTCATTCATGGAGATCTTGATGATGATCTTTCGATTCAAGACTCAATCCGCCCCTGAACAGCACCTGCACCATTTCGGGTCAGACCTGCATTCTTAACCTGTTCTAACCAAAGAATGGTAAAGGAGCAGAGGTTGGGAGTGGTGAGAGGAATGGAAAATATGCAGGTGGTGTGGAGAAGAAGATTCCTTTGAAACCAATTTGACGAGTATTGGATAGATTGTGTTGAAATCACTTTGATGTGTATTGGTTAGTTTGGGTTGAAATCACATTGACTCGTGTTGGCATTCGTATTTCATGTGCTAGTTCCTGGCCTGCAGCATCTCTGGGACCTTCTATTCATCTTCTCAGAAAAAAATCTCCATCAGCCTTCCAACCTTCTCGGTTTTATTCGTGCATGGCAACATTAATTCCTTCACAAACACATTTTCCTGATAGTGAGGAGAAATCTGTTCTGGGTTGGGATGTTAGATGTTCCAATTGGAACCTGTGGTCAAGATGCTGCGATCCCAGGTTCAAATCCTTGATGTGGGATTGTCACGAAACCTTTCCTCTCTCACACATGTCAGTAAAATCCGGTACATACCATCAGAGAAGGGACTATGAGTTCGCCTTTCCTGGTGTGGTTGAAACATTATGACTCCTCCTTTGTGGTTAATTGTACCCCGTCGCACCGCGGAGCGAAAGTGGGACTATGGTTTTCCCGTCCGTCCGTGCGTGCGTGCGTACGTGAGTGCGTGCGTGGGTAAGCGAAGGACCGCATTCGAATTTGGTGTGTGGGTGCAACCAACGTCAAAATCCAAGATGGCCGCCGCCATGTATGTCTCATGCCATGTATGTCTGAACCTTGTGAGCGGAATATCTTGAAAAATAAGCGAAGTACCAACTTCTAATCTGGTGTGGGTGTATTTCGGCACAAGGAAGAACGCTATTGAAAATTGGGTCGCCACGTCAAAATCCAAGATGGCCGCCTCCATGTATGTCTGAACCTTGTGAGCGAATATGATAGCATGTTTTCTGCGTCTTCCACTTTGTCAACTCACATCACTTCCCCGACGGGGGACCGAGGCGTAACGCTTGTTCCTATAGAATGGAATTCCACTCGTCCATTCTGACACGGAACACCACTAATCTCAAAACAAATAAATATGGACAAAATGCTCGCCTGAGTGCCCCCTCACCCTTAACATTGATCACTATTTCAGTACAATATCTTTGATTAATTCTCAAATCTTGTTTTCATGTGTCCATAACACAGGAACCTGTTCCTCAGAAGAACCTCGGCTTCTTCAACTCTTTCTGGAAGGAACTTTCCAACTTCCTTCCGACCTCCATTCTGAAGGTATGATCGCATGCACATCACTCCAGAAACACGCGCACTTTAATCCCAGATGATATGAATGATACTAGCACAGACATGCACCTCCAACTAAGTGTGTCTACACTTTTCATCAGATGAGGACAAACACATGTGTAACCACACACCCTCCAGAGCACATCTATGACTTTTGAGGAAACTAAATACCTTCCAGGCTCTCCAGTGAAAAGGAACCGGAGGCGTCCGTTTCATCCGTTACTTCTTGACTGCACCACCAATGGCCACATGTGTCCTGTGCGGTGTTCATTGCATGCTTCCTCGAAATTTTCAATTTGTGGAAGTTGCGGCATTATGATGTGACACACTCACACTTGGCACCGTATCTTACGGTGGTTGAATGGATGGTTCGTCTCCTGCCGAAGAACCTTCGAGCAGCTAAATGTCTGTCATCCCGCGTTTGGGTGTTGTGAGGACGTTATTAGGTCAACAACAGATTTATATATTTCAGAGGATGAGTTGTTCATTTATGAAGGAAATTTATAATAAAATGGTCCACGAAAGGTTAAATTTAGCGATCTGATCTGCCAGAAATGTATGGTTCATTCATGTAGACCTTGGTGATGATCTTTCGATTCAAGACTCAACCCGTCCCTGAACAGCATCTGTATTCTTTCGTGTCAGACCTGCGTTCTCAACCTGTTCTAACCAAAGCATGGTAAAGGAGCAGAGGTTGGGAGTGGTGAGAGGAATGGAAAATATACAGGTGATGTGGAGGAGAAGATTCCTTTGAAACCACTTAGATGAGTATTGGTTGCTGTGTGTTGAAATCACTTTGATGAGTATTGGTTAATTTGTGTTGAAATCACAGCGATTGTCACTAAACCTTTCCTCTCTCACACCTGTCAGTAAAATCCGGCACATACCATCAGAGAAGGGACTATGAATTTGCCTTTCCTCGTGTGGTTGCTACATTCTGACAGTCCTCAGGTGTGGTTGTTACCTATAGAATAGAATACCACTCGTCCATTCCAACTGTTACGGATTCGTCAATTCCGTTGTTGTGGTTCTCATCCATTGTAAACATTTTTGGTTCCATGTAATATTATTGTTATCGTTTAAGTGAATTGGAGATAACTGTTTTCAAAAGGTAAAAAAAATTAATGTTTTAAAAAGAAACCGGAAACCGGTTCGGGAACCGGACGAAGAAGAGGAGGAAGAAGAAGAGGAAAAAGAGGCGGAGCAAGTGAGTTCGGAGAAGGAGCCGAGCTGCTTGGAGGTCTTGAGCAAACGCTGGCGAACGAGGGTCACGAGTGAACTTTGGATTTCCTGGGAAAGGGATTCCTGCGACAGAGTTGTTATCGCTGTGACAGATAAACCTGCGTGACAGGTTTTGCCATTGATTCCGAAGAGAATCATTGGAGTGCCGTTACGTCTCGAGAACGAACCGTTGGCCATTTTGCCTCGCGCCTGATTTCGCATTGCTCCAGGTTTTTCACCTCGCTCCAACCATTTCAACGCATCCAGCCGTTAGCTTGGTTTGCATATGTAACATGGATTTTGAGTGGGAATTTGCGGTTCGCCATGTGGGGAGCCGTTGAACATCCATACCCGAAGATGTGATTTCTCAGTCGTCTCTTGAGTACACCTTTGCCCATCTTTGGCAGTGTGACTGTCAACCGAGCGGGATTCTGGTGTCGATAGAACATCGTTCTGACGATCACTGGAGCGTGGATCGACTTTGGTTTGAAGCTGGGACAGAGACATTGGGAATGCTCTTTTCGCTCACTTGGAGCACAGTGAATTATAATAATAATAATAATAATAATAATACATTTATTTTATATAGCGCTTTTCAAAAAGCCCAAAGACGCTTTGACAGAGTACAAAAAACAAGTGCAAAAAGACAAAAATAAATAGGTAAATAATTATCAAAGCAAAAGGAAGGAGAAGGAGAAGAGATAGTCAGGGGTTAAATGCTGTGGGTTAAATGTTAAATGCAGTGTTGAACAGGTGGGGCTTGAGTGATGTTTTGAATGTGGTGAGTGAGGAGGAGTCTCTGATGGTGTGAGGTAGTGAGTTCCAGAGGGTGGGAGCAGCGATGGAGAAGGCCCTGTCCCCCCAGGATCTGAATTTGGTCTGGATGGGGGGGGGGGGAGGGGGGACAGGAGGTTGGCACCAGCAGAGCGGAGGTTGCGGGTGGGAGTGTGTCTGGAGAGGAGGTCAGTCAGGTAGGATGGGGCCAGGTGATGAAGGGCTTTGTAGGTCAAGAGGAGGATTTTGTACTGGATTCTCTGGGGGATAGGAAGCCAGTGAAGCTTGTAAAGGACAGGGGTGATGTGGTCACGGGTCCGGGAATGGGTGAGTAGACGGGCAGCGGAGTTCTGAATGTATTGGAGTTTATTGATGATTATTGAGGGTGAACCATAGAGGAGGCTGTTGCAGTAGTCCAGACGGGAGGTGATGAAGGCGTGGATGAGGGTTTCTGCAGCCGTGGAGGAGAGGGATGGACGGAGACGGGCGATGTTTTTCAGGTGAAAGAAGGCTGTCTTTGTGATTTGTTTAGTGTATTTGTCGAAGGAGAGGGTTTGGTCAAAAATGATGCCAAGATTCCGGATGTGAGGGGAGGTGGATACTGGGAAACCGTCAATGTTGAGGGTGAAGTTATGGGTGGATTTGGTGAGCGTTTTTGGGCCAATGATGATTATTTCAGATTTATCATAGTTAAGTTTGAGGAAGTTGATTTGAAGCCAGGATTTTATTTCAGTGATGCAGTTTGTCAGGATAGAGTGGGTGGCGGTGGAGATTGACTTGGTGGAGATGAAAAGCTGGATGTCATCGGCAAAGCAGTGGAATTGGAGACCATGACGGCGGATTAAGTGACCAAGGGGGGACAGGTACAGGATGAAGAGGAGGGGGCCGAGAACTGAACCTTGGGGGACACCTTGGGGGAGCGGAGCAGTGGGGGATTTGCAGTTATTGATGGAGATGAACTGGCGTCTGTCAGAGAGGTAAGATTTGATCCAAGAGAGGGCAGTGCCGGTAATGTTAAAGGTAGTTTCAAGTCGGGTGAGGAGGATGGTGTGATTGATTGTGTCAAAGGCGGCGCTTAGGTCGAGGAGGATGAGAATGTTGAGGTTGCCGGCGTCAGAGGAGAGGAGAAGGTCGTTGGTGATTTTGAGGAGAACAGTTTCAGTACTGTGGTTGGAGCGGAATCCGGATTGGAATGTTTCATACAGGTTATCGGCAGAGAGGTGATGTTTGAGTTGAGTGGCTACAGCGTGTTCCAAAACTTTTGACAGAAAGGGTAGGTTGGAGATGGGTCTGAAGTTATTAAGGGTGTCAGGGTTGAGTCCAGGTTTTTTCAGAATGGGGGTAACAGCAGCAATTTTGAGGGATGGTGGGACGATGCATGTAGACAGGGAGGAGTTTATTGTTGCAGTGATAAGTGGAGAGAGAGCAGGAAGGGAGGCCTTGACAAAGCTGGAGCGGATGGGGTCAAGAGTGCAGGTGGCAGTTTTCATTCCTATGAGGAGTTCAGAGAGGTCAGTAGGGGAGACTGGGGAGAACTGAGACAGGGGTTGGCAGGATAAGGGGGGGCAGGTAGTTTGAGGGGGAGCAGGTGCGGTGGTGGTTAAGCTGTTGTAGATGTTGTCAATTTTGTTTTGGAAGAATGAAAGGAAGGAGATGCAGTTGTCTACTGTGAATGACTGGGTGGTGGTGTCCAGGGGGCTGAGGAGTTTGTTTATTGTAGAGAAGAGTGCTTTTGGGTTTCCGGAGCCAGAGTGGATAATTTAAAAGTAGTAGGTGGAGCGGGCGCGGGAGAGGGCATCTTTGTAGTGCTGCAGGTGGTCATTGTAGGCTTGGGAGTGAATTGTGAGACCTGTTTTATTGCGGAGTCTTTCAAGTTGGCGAGCACGAGTTTTCATCAGGCGGAGTTCAGGGGTAAACCAGGGAGCAGAATGGGTGAAAGAAACTGTTTTGGTTTTTATAGGCGCAAGCTGGTCGAGGCAGAAGGAGAGAGTGTGGTTGTCGTAGTCAGTGAGGTCAGAAGGAGTGTGGAGGTCAACGAAGGGAGAAGTGGACATTTTTTCAGAGAGGGTGGATGAGAATGAGGTAGGTGAAAGAGTTTTTAGCTTACGGAAGTTGATAATGCGACAATGCCTTGGTGCTGGGGTGGGGATGTTGATGGTCATAGTGATGGCTAAGTGGTCAGAGAGGGTGAGGTCCGAGCTAGAGAGATGGTGCAAAATTAGTCCAGTAGAGCAGACAAGATCCAGAATGTGACCATGGTTATGGGTAGGAAAGTTGACATGTTGAGTGAGGTTAAAGCAGGTGAGTAAATCAGTGAAGTCAGTGGTTATTGTGGAGTCAGTGGAGTCCATGTGGATATTGAAATCACCGAGGAGGAGGATTGAGGGGGAGAAGGAACAGAGCTGGGTCAGAAAGTAAGAGAAGTCAGACAGGAATGATGGGTGTGGTTTGGGAGGGCGGTAGACGACTGCCATGACTGACAATGTGTGACCAGAGAGTTTAAAAGCCAGGTGTTCAAATGATGGAGCAGATGAGATGGAGATGAGGCTGGTCTTGATGTCCTGTCGGTGAATTACGGCAATTCCACCACCTCGGCCCTCCGAGCGTGGTTTATTGATGTATGAATATCCATTGGGTGTAGTGAGGTTGAGTGAGAAGTAGTCCAGAGGTTGTTGCCAGGTTTCAGTGAGACAGAGAAAGTCCAGTTTATTGTCCAGAATGTAGTCGTTCAGGATGTGGCTTTTGTTGTCGAGGGACCGGGTATTCAACAGAGTGAGCTTCATGTTGCTTTGTACGGTGGGGATGAACTCGGGTGATTTTGCCAGGGTTTGCAGACAGGAGGCGCGATTGTGTGCGTTGCTGTGATGACGTAGTCGATGAGTGGGAGTGCGCTGAGCTGACCAGAGTACAGGACTGGAGTGACCTGTTTGTAAGTAAACAAACTTGCGACCGGAGCCTCTATGAATGTATCTGGGTCGTCGCAGGAGTCCGTGGTATTTGATTGCAGAGATGCATGGTGGGGTGGAGTGAGTGTTGAGCAGTTATATTGTACGAAACTGATGGTACCATCATAGGAATGATATATTGGTTGTACAATTGATTAATATTGTTATTGTACTGTTATTCTTGTGTGACCTTAATGCAATACTTGTTTGTTGGTAACAATTGGTGTGGTTTCACCATTGATCTTTGACACACAGAATAACACATCTTTCTGCCGTGACTCCTCTCGGGGCTCAGAGGTACACCGTGACCGGGGTTTGGGGAGGAGCACGTAACACTACGCAGAACACCACGAATCTCAAAAAAAATGAATATGGACAAAATGCTCGCCTGAGTGTCCCCTCCATCCTCAACATTGATCACTATTTCAGGACAATATCTTTGATGAATTCTCAAATGTTGTTTTCATGTGCCCATAACACAGGAACCTGTTCCTCAGAAGAACCCTGGCCTTTTCAACTCTTTCTGGAAGGGATTTTCCAGCATCCTTCCGACCTCCACTCGGAAGGTATGATCGCACACACCACTCCAGAAACACACATACTTTATTCCCAGAGCATAGAATTACCACAAGGATAGACACGCACTTCCACCTCAACATGTACAAACTTAATTAACAGGCCAGTACAACCACATACGCAACAACATAGCAACTCGGAAAACCACATGTGTAACCGCACACCGTCCAGAACATATCCCTGACTGTTGAGGGATAACTGATCACTTGTGGCCACTTTGGTGAAATGTCTTTCATTAATTCATTTTATTGTTTTCTTGTGTCCATCACACAGAACGTTGTCCTTGTGAAGCCACAAGAACTTTTCAGGTCGACGTGTAACAAGATCTATAATATCCTTCCGACCTCCTTTCTGAAGGTATGATCGCATGCACGTCACTCCAGAAACATACAAGCTTTAATTCCAGAGGATATAAATGATACCAGGACAGACATGCACGTCCAACTATGTGTTTCTACACTTTCCAACAGACGAGGACACCCGAATTTTCCAACTTGTTCTGGAAGGGATTTTCCAGCATCCTAACGGCCTCCACTCTGAAGGTGTCATCGCGCACACACCACTCCAGAAACACACACACTTTATTCCCAGAGCATATAATTACCGCAAGGATAGACACGCACCTCCACCTCAACATGTACAAACTTAATTAACAGTCCAGGACAACCACATACACAACAACATAGCAACTCGGAAAACCACGTGTGTAACCGCACACCGTCCAGAACATATCCCTGACTGTTGAGGGACAACTGATCACCTGTGGCCACTTTGCTGAAATGTCTTTCATTAATTCTCATTTATTGTTTTCTTGTGTCTATCACACAGAACATTGTCTTTCTGAACCCACAAAAACTTTTCAGATCGACGTGGAACAAAATCTATGATATCCTTCAGACCTCCTTTCTGAAGGTATGATCGCATACACGTCACTCCAGGAACGTACACACTTTAATCCCAGAGGATATAAATGATAACAGGACAGACATGCATGTCCAACTATGTGTGTCTACACTTTCCAACAGACGAGGACAACCACATATGTAACCAGACACCCACCCGAACAAATGTTTGACTGCAAGGGAACTAAACACTTTCCAGGCTCTCTAAACACCAAACACTTATTAGTTAGTTTGTTTTTAAATCACTTTGACGACTATTGGTTAATTTATGTTGAAATCACTTTGACGAGTATTGGTTAGTTTGTGTTGAAATCACTTTGACGAGTATTGGTTAGTTTATGTTGAAATCACTTTGACGAGTATTGGTTAGTTTGTGTTGAAATCACTTTGACGAGTATTGGTTAGTTTATGTTGAAATCACTTTGATGAGTATTGGTTAGTTTGTGTTGAAATCACTTTGACGAGTATTGGTTAGTTTGGGTTGAAAACACTTTGACGAGTACTGGTTAGTTTATGTTGAAATCACTTTTAGAGTATTGGTTAGTTTGTGTTGAAAACACTTTGACGAGTATAAGCTAGTTTGGGTTGAAGTCAATTTGATTCGTATAAGTTAGTTTGGGTTGAAGTCACTTTGACGAGTATAAGTTCGTTTGGGTTGAAACCCCTTTGATGAGTATAAGTTAGTTTGGGTTGAAACCAATTTGACGAGTATAAGTTAGTTTGGGTTGAAGTCACTTTGACGAGTATAAGTTTATTTGTGTTGAAAACACTTTGACGAGTATAAGTTAGTTTGGGTTGAAGTCACTTTGACGAGTATAAGTTAGTTTGGGTTGAAGTCAATTTGATTCGTATAAGTTAGTTTGGGTTGAAGTCACTTTGACGAGTACAAGTTAGTTTGGGTTGAAACCCCTTTGACGAGTATAAGTTAGTTTGGGTTGAAACCAATTTGACGAGTATAAGTTAGTTTGGGTTGAAGTCACTTTGACGAGTATAAGTTTGTTTGGGTTGAAGTCACTGACGAGTATTGGTTAGTTTGTGTTGAAAACACTTTGACTGGTATAAGTTAGTTTGGGTTGAAGTCACTTTGACGAGTATAAGTTAGTTTGGTTTGAAGTCACTTTGACGAGTATAAGTTAGTTTGGGTTGAAGTCAATTTGATTCGTATAAGTTAGTTTGGGTTGAAGTCACTTTGACGAGTATAAGTTAGTTTGGGTTGAAACCCCTTTGACGAGTATAAGTTAGTTTGGGTTGAAGTCACTTTGACGAGTATAAGTTAGTTTGGGTTGAAATTACTTTGATGAGTGTTGGATCGTTTGGGTTGAAATCCTTCAAGCAACTCACGTGCCGAAATCCCACGTGTGTGTTTTGTGACATTTTGTGAGGTCTCGAACAGGTTTACTTGTTTCAGTGGATGACTTTTTCATTTATGAAGTAAATTTATCATAAAATGTTCCACCAGAAGTTAAATTTAATGATCCGATCTGCCTGAAATTTCTGGAGATCAACACTTTGATGTGTGTGATCAGTGGAACTGCCACTTTATAACTTTTTGGCAGTGATGACCGGGTAACCAAGACGTCCCACTTTCATCAGACATGTGACCCACGACGCACACAAGCACAACAGCAGGAGAGAACAGGGACGTTGGTAGATCTGTGGAAGGGAGAGAGCTGGGGGAGGGGTTAGGGGAGTGGTACACAGTATAAAGTACAAGTTAGTACAAAGTACAAGTTGGTGTCCTTGTGTTTTATACTTCTCCCACCCCCCACCCCACTTCCCACGCCTCCTCCCCCCAAGCCCTCTCCCTCCCACACATCTCCCTGCTCTCAAATGTTGTGTTTGTGTGCTTCCCCTTCTCTCCCCATCTTGTCTTCCGCTCCCTCTTTTTATATATTTTGTTTGTCTGGTTGATTTGTCTGTGAAGTAAATGTTAGCTCTTTCACGAGCCTCGATTAAGTATACAACAACAACAAAAAAAAAAAGCAAAGGCACACCACTAGGAATTTCAGGAAATAATTTGGAGATTGAAAGAGACGAATTTGTGCTGTTTTAACGGGGGTAGAAAAGATCAAGGTTTTGGATGGGGTATCCCTCCAGGCCTCCAGGTATCCCTCCCTCCAGGCCTGAACCAAAATAAGAGATGGTGGTGAACAGCTGTTTTAAAGACCTGGAGGGAGGAGTGGGATTGAAGAGAGTGAGGAAGTTTGTTCCAGAGGTGGGAGAAAAGAGGAATGAAAGAGTCAAGGTGAGCAGAGAGTCTTGATTTTGGCAGTTTTACCAAAGGAGGGTTGCTGGCAGATCTTGTGCGTCCTGGAGGAATATTTGGGGAGCAGAGCACAGACAGAGCAAGGGGAGCTAGGCCGGAGAGGAGTCGGTAGAAGACAGCCGATCAACCTGCCTGCGGTGAGCGAGTCAAAAACCTTCAGAATCAGCTTCATCGCGGGAGATTCCAATGATTCTGAATGCTTTGGTTTCAACCGTGGAAGCTGAGCGAGGTGTGAGGAAGGAGCACCAGCCCAGAGGGGAGAGCATTATTCCATTAAGCTGTGGATGAAAGCCTTGTATGTGGTGAGGAGGTCAGAAGTGCCCAGAAAGGAATTCGCATGACGGAGGATGCCCAGTCGGCGACTGGCTTTGGAGGCCAGCTTGGAAATGTGGTTTTCCCAGGAAAGATCATGGCGAATAGTGAGACCCAAAAGCTTGAGTGACAGAACTTCTTTGAGGGATTGTTGAGAATATAGCTGGGAGGATTGTCCAGATGGTCTTTTCGGAGAGACAGTGAGATTCCAGTGAGAAAAAATTACAAATTTCTGATGTAACTACTGCTGGGAAAGCAATGGCAAACCACCCAGGATAACATTTGCACTCAGTAGAGACCATACCTCCGCCAGGTGAACGGTTTACGCTTTGTATCCCACTGATAGGTCGTATCTGGATGCAGGCCTGAACCAAAATCGAATCAGTTTGTTCTTGTCACCGAACCAATTTATGCACCAAGTTTCATCCAAATCCGTCCTTAATTTTTTGAGACATTCTGCTATTTATTGTTTTTGGCCCTATTTCCCAATGGTGAAGAATCACTTAAAAATTATTCTTGGCGGATCTGAAGCCGGATCTTCCCCAAAATTTAATCATTTCGTCCGTGTCACATACACTACTTTTCTGCCAAATTTTGTCCGAATCCGTCCACACTTTTTGAGATATCTTGTTCACAGACAGACAGGAAGGGGTGAAAACATAACTTCCATGCACCTTTGGTGGCGGAGGTAAAAATTGCTTACTTTTTCTATGTATGTATAAATATGTTCGTATTTGTGTCCATGTGCACATTTATGTACATAAGTATTGTGTATTAGGGGGAATGGGATCCATAACTGGAATGTATGAAGGATTTTATTAGGCTTTGTCAAAATGTGTTGTGGAAGGAAGAAACATTTTTTCTGAATTAAGTTTTCTTCAAAAAAATATTTTGTAGATCGAACCCTCCAGATGGAGCTCCCCAAAGTCTGCACCAACACATTGGACGACTCCAGCCACTGAGATCGCTACTCCAGCCACTGAGATCGCTACTCCAGCCACTGAGATCGCTACTCCAGCCACTGAGATCGCTACTCCAGCCACTGAGATCGCTACTCCAGCCACTGAGATCGCTACTCCAGCCACTGAGATCGCTACTCCAGCCACTGAGATCGCTACTCCAGCCACTGAGATCGCTGGAAATGAAACCACATCTCTGGATGAAATGGATGTTCACGGTAAGTTGATTTTAATACTGAAAGGAAAATATGTTGAGAGAACAAGAAAATAGCAGTGATTTGTACGTTCGGCAGACTGTTTCGTTGCATTAGCTTTTGGAATAGTTTCTTCATTGCAGATATAACCACAGGTTGAGAAGAACTTCTTCTATAACTATCAGATTTGTTATTTTAAATGATAATCGGACTCGTTACAGTTTCACACTGAAATGTTGGAATCATTATTGTTTTCCACTCTCACAAGTGGCAACAATTTTCGCCATGTTAAACCTCAGAGAAATTTGGAGAGAGAAACGACTGATCTGCATTTGTTTTGCTTAATTTGATTTCAAAGTTATCCAAGTAAAATTTTCTCTTTCCTTTGACCCACGTTTTTCTCATTGCAAACCCAAATCCTTCAGAAAGCATGGACGATGAGAAAGAAGAGATGGTGGAAGTGACCTTCGAAGGCATCCTTCGTGCTATATTAGTCATTTTGGCTCTTCGCTTGAATATATTTTGTTTAAGAAAGTGGATTAAGAAATTGCAAAAGATTTACACCAAGAAGGTACTCCACAAAGAGAAGAAGATGAGCATGTGTGTGTGTGCAAGCTAGCTTGAAAGCCAAAGTCGAACCTCAACGTCAAGTCCACACATATATACATACACACACACACACACACACACATATACATACACACATACAAACACACACGTACACATACACACATGTACACATACACACACACACACACACACACATATATACAAACAAATACATACACACATATATACATACACACACACACGTACACATACACACATACACACACACACACACACACACATATACAAACAAATACATACACACATATATACATACACACACACACATATATACATACACACACACATATATATATACACACACACACACACACACACACACACACATACAAACACATACAAACATATACATATATATATATATATATACACACACACACACACAAACATGCACATAACTCATCCATTTGTCGTAGATAGACGGGAACTTTCATTCAATATTCTTCCTGTTTTTTCTTTTTTGCACCCGAGTCTGAAACAACATTCATTTCAGTGCACAACTCATCAACATCCACTCCTGGGTCGTGCTCAGAGTTCGAGCAGTTTGCTGCATGTTAACTCATCATCATCATCTCCATCTTCTGAAAAATTGTGTTTGTGAAATGAAAATTTGAAACGGTACATGATGTTTTTTTAGTACCGTGAGGTTAAGCACATTTAATGAACGGAAATCGCATTCCTTTAATAAACATTGGAAACGGCACCTGGTGTTGTGTTGTTTTTTTATTTAAGCATATTTTATGAAACTGTAATCATGTGCATTCGCGGTTGAAAACATTTTTATGTTGAAAAAGTTTACCCTGTGAATCAGGAACCACAGGGAACCTATCCCTCTTTTCCGCATTGATGCAACGCCCCGACATTCGCGATGTCAACGTTCGTGGGATTTTCTGTGAATCGCAATCCACCGGAAACCTATCTCCCCTTTTCCCAATGAAACAATGTTCCCACATTTGTGATTTCGACATTCGCGCCATTTACCAGGAACGCATCCCCCACGATTGTCGGGGCCCGACTGTATATAAACTAGAGTCCCTGTATAAAGAGAGTTGTCAACTCAAATTTGGACGCCATTTTGTGTCTAAGTGTGTCGGATTAGATATACATGTACATTCGCGATATGGGGTGATATATTCTAAACCTGCTAAAAAAAAACTTACTACACATATTTAGTCTTATTATTACATACAGGTGATATTTGTTTTGTCAAAAACTCAGCTATTGCCGTGAAAAAGAGCTGTGTGGTGATATTAAAAGTGGTATGGCAATGCATATTACAAGCCAACACTGCATATAAGAGCTAACATTATAAGTAAGACAAACCAATGCTGTCGTTCTCTGAATTTTAATAACTTTTAGAAAGGAGTGTGGGCATATCCAATATTTTTTAAAGGGTGCCGAGAGCAATTCCGGTGTAGGACTTCCAGCCGACATATAGTCTAACACACTTAAAACAAATTCTGTACGTGGTATTGCCATATTTCTATAGTGTACAACTTTAGTTTTATCGACATTTATATTCAATTTCCATTGTAATGATTTAACAAGCTGCAAGTCAGCTTCTGTCTCTGACATAAGGAAAACGTCATCGGCATCTAGTAAGATTGAAACGTTCATTTATTACTACACCCTTGCCCAGAACTCTGATGGATATTGCCTGATCGATTAATATGTTTCATAGCTGGCGACTTAATTAACACTTAATTTTCGACTGCGCCAAGCCGTAATTAAACAGAGAAAAAACTTAAAAAAAATACCTGCAGTGTGCACGGTTCGTCTAGTCGAACAGATATGGAAAAGCACAGATACGACGTCGTATTCACCATAACTTGTTTAATTTCACCAGGAACACGATGAGGCCAACACAGTAAACATTCAGTGCAAAACTTGGTTCATACATTCAGTACAGAACATGATTCATACATTCAGACCGTAAGAAAACTCTGCCCGTAATACAACACTCTGACCAGACCAACACTTCATCCCACTACGTTCACTCCTCACAAGTGAAACTCATCTTCAACCTCTTTTTGTCATCAGCTCGCCCCCTCTCAAACTGATTCACATCGAAATGTTCCTGCAATCATACAATGAGTGTCCTTGATGTATTTATTTATTGAAATTTTTATTCTAACACAACACAGTTTAATTTTAATGAGCTGTCATGTACTAGTACTTCCACAACAGAAAATCACATGGACAATCTTCCGGAAGATGGCCAGACAAATCGCGAGCTCTATCGACCACATGTATATTGATATCAAACAGGGATAACAGCTTTTGAAAGTTGAGCCAGTTTTAAATGTGGGTACACAAATACACCTGTTTTACTGCATTAATCACCGAGAAATATTGTATGTTTTGGGAACGATAGCTGTCACCAGGTTAAATATATAGGGATTGTCCAATGTGCAAAATCTTCCATCACTACAATTTGGCCATAAATCCCGGGGTGGGAAATATTTGAGCAAATATGCCACAAGACGCATGAGCACTGTACAAAGCAAACAATAACTCGTCAAATTTTGGACGTATGGATGGCTGCACAACCCGCAAAAAAATTGAGCAGGTCCCCCCCTAAAATTGCTTTTATGATTTCCGATTAGGCTAAAGATTTTAAACCAAAAAAATAACTTGCCTCGGAATAAGTTTTGAATGGACGGACAGACAACTGAAAACAAAACGGACCATGGGTTTCCCACCCCTATAAAATCAAAATTAATTCCCTCTGAAAAAGTACAGTGACATTGCCCGCAGACTACCCAACCGCAGACCAGGCAATGTCACTGTACCGGGACATTTCATCAATCAATGACAATATGCGGTCCGCTAGGACTACCCGAAAAAAATTGAGCAGGGTTCTTCCCACGGAAATGCATTTTTGGTCAGCTCCTTGAAGATTATAAACAAACACAAATCACTTCCCTTTAAAAGGGTTTTCAACGGACAGACAACCAAAAAAAAACGGAGCAGATAGAATTGCTTTTGAACATCGATCATCAAGCGGCGTGGGCCTACCTGGCAGAGTCTCGAGGAGTCGATCGCTTTCCAGCTCTTTCGTCTGACTTTCGCTTCCCAAATTTGTCTTCTGACTTTATCACTTGGAAATCTATACATCTTATATTTCCCAGATTGGTTTGAACAACCAAAAGCAGAACAACCAGTCATTTTGTTTGGCAATAAACAACATTCCCGTACCAAGCTGACGTTCACGCACGGTGAAGTTAGACACAAAATGGCGCCACGAAATCACGTGACCAGAAATCTCGGGTCAGCACATGGCGCAACTCTCTTTATACAGGGACTCTAATATAAACTAGAAGGGCACGAGGAAGAGCGCAAACCTCCATCAGGCTGAACAGTTTTCATTTTGTATTCCACTGATAGGCCGGATCTGATCTGGACAATACTCATTCGTAATTATACTGGAAAATACTGGACAATCCCAGGTAATGCCACTCTCATTCGTATTCCTCCGAGTCCCCCCTCCGTCCCCTTGTCATTGCCATATGTGGGCTGGTGCTTCAGCTTGTCACCTTTCTCTTTTTGACAATATCCAGCGACATGCGGCCATTCTGGTGGGACAGGAGTTGGCAACATCTCTGGAACCTCTCTCAGTCCGCCGCTCTGTTCTTTCCTTCAGCCTTTTCAACAGATATTACCACGGAATGTGCTCTGAGGGTCTATCACAGGTTGTTCCACTGGTCATTCTTTCAGTCGCCCGACACGTTTGGCAGTTTCTTCCTGTCCATATACCGTGTCTGTCCCAAGGACTAAGACTATGAGGGATTCTTCTCGTTTTTTCCCCCCCGCTCGCCATCACTGGAGCAGTTTACCTGCATCTTGCTTTCCCCTCGATACCAAACTACCTCAATTCAAGAGGAATGTCAATCGATTCCTCCTTTGTAGCTAATATCCACACTATCCTTTGTTGGAACCGCCTAACTTCAGTGGCCTTCAAGGCTTTGTGGTGAGGGGTATCTCATGAAAATGTATTACCGTGTGGCGGACACGAAAGCTCACTGGCGCGAGGGCATCATTCCGCGCACCAAGTGGGCGGCGGCCACACCCGAGGGGTAGGCGTGGCCGCGGGATATACACCGGGCGCGCAGCCCGGAACGCTCCAGTGTTACAGTGGAGCTCTTGAATAAAGACTCTTACAACTTACCGCGTTGTCCACTTCCTCCTTGCTTACAAGCAGCGCGCGTAACACCGCGCTTCATTGGTGACCCTCCGACGTTCTGGTCAGCCGTCGCTGACCACCCGAATATGCCATCGCAATGGCAAACAACGCGGTCCAAATGAAACTCCCCGAGTTCTGGGAGACGCAAGCCGAAGTCTGGTTCCTGCAGGCAGAAGCCCAGTTCCGACTTCAAGGCATCACGGTGGACGAGACCAGGTACTGCCACGTGGTCGCTTCCCTCGGGCCCGGCACGGCCAGCCGCGTCGTGTCGGTCCTGAGGAATCCACCGGCCGACGGCAGGTACGAGGCGATCAAGCGTCTCCTCCTCGCCACGTTCGGCCTCACGGTGGACGCACGGGCCGACCGCCTCCTGGACCTCCCCGAGCTCGGTGACACGTGACCGTCGGTCCGCATGGACCATATGCTGTCGTTGTTGGGCGATGAAACCCCGAACGCTCTTTTCCGGGCGTTATTTCGACGCCAGCTGCCGGCACGAGTCCGCCTCGCGTTGGCCAGTTCTGTGACGACAGAACCCCGGGCTCTCGCTGCCGAAGCCGACAGGTTCTTCGCGGCTTTGGACGTGCAGGCGAGTTTTGGCGCAGCCGCCACGCATCCCGAGGCTGACCCTGATGCTGATGCACCACACCTCGGGGATCCCGAGGCTGATGCACGCCGCGTGGCGGCCGCCACGCCACGCCCACCACCACCGCGAAAACCGCGGCCTCCGCCTTCGCCGCAAACCTGGTGCCATTTCCACACCAGGTTTGGCCACAAGGCGAGGGATTTGTTGTCCGCCACACGCGCGCGTGCGTGGGAATTCTGGGGGGGCGTGTGTGGCGGACACGACAGCTCACTGGCGCGAGGGCATCATTCCGCGCACCAAGTGGGCGGCGGCCACACCCGAGTGGTAGGCGTGGCCGCGGGATATACACCGGGCGCGCAGCCCGGAACGCTGCAGTGTTACAGTGGAGCTCTTGAATAAAGACTCTTACAACTTACCGCGTTGTCCGCTTCCTCCTTGCTTATAAGCAGCGCGCATAACACCGCGCTTCATTACCATTTATAATTACCATTTAGAACCCATTAAAATTGTCTTTTAGAACCCATTAAAATTACCCTTTGGAACCCATTAAAATTACCTGGAACCCTTTAGAAAGTGGTTTAAGGAGACGGGGTTTTGCAGACAGTTTTAAGGAGGTTGTGCGTGTGTGTGTGTGTGTGTGTGTTTGTGTGTGTGTGTGTGTGTGTGTGTGTGTATATACCTATAATAATAAAAGGCAGTGTCCATCCTTTCGTCCGTCTGTCTCCTCCATAACTCCAAAACGACGAAACCTAGCGGCCCCAAACTTTGCATGCATGCATCCACCTGGACCTCCAACTGATTGCAATGATGAAAACTGGGTGTTTTCGTGTGTGAAACACCCTTTTTGAAGATGATTAACGAGGTGCTCGTAAGAAAAAAAACCCGATGTGGTGGTTTACCAATATGTCGGCCGGCCATCTTGGCACCTTGCTGGCTACTGCACCTAGCTGGGTTCTTAAGCCGCCATTTTGTTTTGGCCCCCTCAAATGTGCCTTGGAAACACGATCGATTTATCATTGCGTAATTGAAGCATCTTACTATCATTCACCAAATGTCCGTCTGTCCGTCCGTCCGTTCACAGGTACCGCAAAAAACAGCTGAACCGATCGCAACGATATTTTGGGTGGGTAATCATGGGACGCCATGGAGTAAAATAGGCTATATTGTTTTTCCAATTTCACTTTTGGTCAACAGCATTTTCAGGTTTGGACTCCCGCATAACGTTATTTTCATGGGTACCGCACAAATGGCTGCACCGATTGCAACCTGACGAATGAAAACACACAGTTAAAAATAATTACCTCGGACAAATACCTTTCATTAGGACATGGGTTGAATCCCTGCTTGAGAGATTGCCTACCCCCCTCCTCCCCACCATCACGGTCGTCTCTCCAACTCACAATCCCACGAGATATGCGGAAAGGACGACCCAAAACCAATTATCTTCTTTTTGATTCGTATATAAACATCATTAAAAGTAAATAATGACCTCGGCCAAAGTTCAAACGACATGGGTTTAATCTCTCCATGAGATAATTCCACACAGCTGTTTGGGCGGTGTATAAGCTAATAGATCACTGTCTCCATCAATCTTGCCAAGGCCGTAACACCTATCGGCTCAAAATCCTTTTAACTGTTGACTTGGTAGTTTTTACAATGAAGGAAACATTAATAATGTTGTTAAAAGTTTATTTTGTGATTAATTCGTGGGACCGTGGTGATTGGCGTTATGTTGTTTGGAATGAA
Organism: Myxine glutinosa; assembly: GCF_964187855.1. Lineage (NCBI taxonomy): Eukaryota > Metazoa > Chordata > Myxini > Myxiniformes > Myxinidae > Myxine > Myxine glutinosa. The sequence continues at coordinate 168,252,151 of NC_136267.1, read as the reverse complement.
AAAAGAGATATCGAGTTCAAGTGAATGAGGAAATGCCGTGATGGTTTCGACTTTCTAAACGTGAAATTCGCGGATCGCCATATGCAGATTCACCATGGTCCCACGATCGATGTTTCTATACGTGAATGTACCCGTTTGTTTGCGTACGATAATGTTTTTCATGGAAGTCCTTCCCGAACTTGCTGTCCATGTTTGACGTGTGACTGAAGGTGCTACAGGAATATGGAATTTATTGGTTTCATGCTTTAGCATTCGTCGTTTCTGCATTGTCTGTTTGCTTCTGGCCTCTCACCCATGCGTAGCACGGGTACCTCACTAGTCCTTTTAAATCAGAAAATAAAAAGAAATGGCATTTTGGAAAATGAATTTTGGAGAATGAAATGGAAAATAAAAATAAATAAAGAAAAAGAAATAACTGCAGTCAAGCGCTTCCTCCAGCCATGAATGAGCTTCCTCCACCTCTCTACTGGAAGTTTGGCCCACTCTTTTGCAAACTATTCCAGTTCTCCCAGATTTGAAGGGTGCCTTCTCCCAACAGCTGTTTTCAGATCTCCCCACAGGTGTTCAATGGGATTTAGATCTGGACTCATTGCTGGCCACTTCAGAACAGTCCAGCGTTTTGTCTTGAACCATTCCTGGGTGCTTTTGAAGTCTGTTTGGGGTCATTGTCCTGCTGCAAGCCCAATGTCCTTCGACGGAGACTTAGCTTTCTGACACTGGGTTGAACATTGTGCTACAAAATGTCTTGGTAATCTCCTGATTTAATGATGCCATGCACACATTCAATGCACCCAGTGCCAGAAGCAGCACAGCAACCCCAAAACATCACTGATCCTCCTCCATGTTTGACTGTAGGGAAGGTGTTCTTTTCTTTGAAGGCTTCATTTTGTTTTCTGTAAACAGATGATGTGCTTTGCCAAAAAGCTCTAATTTGGTCTCATCGGTTCACAGGACATTCTCCCAGAAGTAATTTGGCTTGTTCAGGTGTGTTTTGGCAAACTCCACTCGGGCTTTCTTTTGTCTCTCTCGCAGCAGTGGGGTTCTATCAAAGAACCCTCTTTCATCGACTTGTTGATGGATGCTGCGAGTTGAAAGTGCCGTACCTTGTGTCTGAAGGTCAGCTTGAATCTGTTTGGCCTTTGATCAAAATGCTTTCTCCTCCATTTGAACAATCTTTCGCTGCAATTTTCGATCAAGTTTTCTCTCACGGCCACGTCCAGGGAAGTTGGTTGCAGTGCCATGGGCCTTACACTTCCTGATAACATTGCGTATGGTGTTCACTGGAAGATCCAGGTATCTGGAGATGGACTTGTAGCTTTGAGATTGTCCATGCTTGGCTACAATCTTGTGTCTGACCTCCTCAAACAATTCTCTGGTTTTCTTTCTTTTCTCCATATTGTTGAAATGAAGATCAAATAGCTGTATGTTGAAATATGTTGAAAAAGTCAAAACTTTACATGGGGTGTATTTACTTTTTCACGTGACTGTATATATATATATATATATATATATATATATATATATATATATATATATATATATATATATATATATATATATATATACATACATACATATATATATATATATATATATATATATATATATATATATATATATACATATACATATACATATATATGTATATATATATACATATATATATATATATATATATATATTGTTACGGAACCCAACGTCGGCCTCTGTTCCCCTTATCGAGGGGGGATTAATCCCCTCGTCTATGACTGACCGACGTGGTCCCTGACGCTGCACAGCTCCCTCCGGAGAGACAGGTGCGCAACCCCGTTCGCAACCGCGGACAGATGTTAATTGCCGAGCGGTTTAGCAACCGCGGCACGAACTATTAACAAGAACTAGACCCGATTCGTAACGTTGGCCAAATCGTGCCACAGGTATTCAATGAGGGAAAAGACAAGGGCGAAACGGATGTAAAGGAAAGAAGAACAAAGGTAGGAAATACAAATATAATTTATTACTAGCTATTATTTACACAATAAATAGAACCAAGGAGGAGGAAGGATAATAAAATAAATACAGAAGGATGGAAGAACCAGAAGACACAGTGCAAATATTTAGCTTACCTATAAACAGTCTTACTTAACCCAGGACAAGACACACAAAACAGACGACAATCAAACTCACACGAATGGGGAATGGAAGCAGGAACGAATGGCTGGAAGGAGAGGAAGGTTCAGCTGGACGCTGGCTGGAGCTTGATCCCGCACGGGACGTCGGGCTGGACCTCGACGGCCACCGATGCCACTGCAATCTGGTTCCCGCGTAGCAGCGGGTCGAAGCTGCGTGGTCTCAAAGCTGCGTGGTGGATTCAAAGCTGCGTGGTGGATTCAAAGCTGCGTGGTGGACTCAAAGCTCATCTCCCATCTGCCGCATCTCTCTCGTGGGGGCGTTGCGTGACGGGTTCTCTCTCTGCAGAACTGCTCGTGGGGCTCCTCTACTCATCTCTCGTGGGGGCGTCGGGGCCGCGGGTTATATAGGCCACACCCTCGAACCTTCGCAAACCTCCCCGAGCGTTCTCTCTCCACCCTCTCAAGCCAAACCCCTTGTACTTGGTTGGTTGTTCGGGGCTGGCTCACTCCTCCCCTCTATAACGAGGTGGAGACACGCCTTTCTTCTCCGAGATTACCTCGGGTGATGGCGGCAAATGTAGTTGGCAATGCGAATGGCAATGACGCAGTTGGAAATGGAGGTTTTGGGAATGGGAATGAAAGGGAATCTATCTTATTTCAATTTGATGCAATGCAGTGTTAACTAGTGGGAACAGAGCCTTCAACTACATAGACTAAGGAGATAACTGTTTAGAAGGATATATGATTTGCTACGTGCATGTTCATGGCTTAACTAGGAGGACGACCTTTGACCTTTACACACAACACGGAGGGTGATATTTACAACAATTCTCATGACACAACAATAAAAAAAAACACAGCAATTCTCAAATCCACAACAATATATATATTTATATATATATTGTTGGGATTGTGCCATAAAGGCAAACTCCCTATAGTCAATTTGCACAACAGCATGTAGCCTGCAGTAGTCAGTTATGTCTTATTGAATGTAAAGATTAGCCCTTTCCCATTGAGTCGTAAAAAAAGACCAAATATGCGTTGAGTTAGGCAGGATGTCGAACCTTGGTTGGTTAAGGGAAGCCATAACACCAGATGTGCAGAAAGGCATGGCCAAAAGCACGGCCCACGTGACCAATGGCGAGCCGGGAACCCGTCGCCATGATGCGACAAGCCTCAGCCAATGGGAGGCTCTGGAACATTTTGAAGGGCGGGACCAGTTCTGATAATAGCCCACGCGCAGGCATTATCATCCTCTTGCTTTATGGGACTTGACGGAGGACATACCTGAGCTCTTGCCCCTTTCGCCACGCCCAGGACGAGACCTCGCTTGCTTTTTCATATCTCCCACGACACGTGTTTGGCCTTTGTTCGACGCCCGACAACCATCGCATCTGCGCCGATCTTTTGCGCCATCTGGCTGACCCGCAAGCGTTGGCATTTTCTACACGACTCATCTGCGCTGAAGTTCATCTACCTGTGCGAAGTTCGTCTGTGCCAACTTCGAGGCGGCGGTTCGTCCCGGCGGACCTGACTTCATCGAACTGCGAGCCGCACACACCAGACCACGTGCTCACCAGCAAGGAATCCCAGCACGTACATCGGTACGCCCTTTAACCAGAGTGCTATTCCATGAGTGTGTGTCAGAGTGTGAAGGTGCCAGTGGGGTTTCTTAGGATTGGTAAGAATGGTTAAGGTAAATCTTCATCTCTGTTTCTCTGTGCCTTCCAAATAAAAGGCTGTACATTTTGTTCCTACTTCCAACCTGTTCGGTACGTATTTTCTCCATTGGCCTAGCATCATCCGGGACCGAATTTGGCTAGACTCAGGTCCATAAATCTCGTGGGGTAACGCCGCTTTCCACACCGTGCAAAACCGCTCGGCACGCAATTGAATAAGGTGTGGTCTAGTGGTTAGGATTAGACGCTCTCACCGCAGCAGCCCCTCGTACCGCAACAATATATATATATATATATATATATATATATATATATATATATATATAGTCACGTCTGCAGCTCCCATTAACACAAAAACCTCAGCGCCGAGACCATAGTTTCAGGAAATGTACCATACGATCTTTTATTGCACTGTGTTCAATTAATTGATTCTGACTTTACTGTTCTCATTGGTTCATTCAATTGGGCTAAAATAATGGTGGCAAACGCACACAAAAACATATGGCTGAAACACCTTTTCTTACCTTTTAAAGGATTTATTTATAAAGTAAACACGGAAGAGGGCAACACGATGCTATAGACAGAAACAAATGAACCAAGCAACGCAAATGCACACACACAAAGAGGTAAAAGGCAATATTCAAACTTATGTACAATGATTGGAAAAAAGGAATTCCTAACCCACTTGGCTCCACAGATCACACTCATGCAACAAAACAATTGTAGGCAAGACTTCCCATTTTCTGATGGATGCCAGACTCAAAAGAGATCGCTTTGGGAAACAGGTGCGAGATAATAGCTCCCAAGAGCCAAAACGAGCATGATGAAGATGGTGTTTGGTGTGCAATGCCAGCGATGATTCGTCTCCTAAACCAGGCATTGTGGACCCCTTTGTTCTTTTTGCGATCGCCTCCTGGTCTGCTTTGCGTCTTCTCCCTCCATGCTCCACAAACACAGGGTGATCCCAACTTGGGTCAATCCCAAGTTAAAATTCCGTCATCAGGTTAAAATCAGACGGATCGTGATGGCCAGACAGATGTGTGTCTCTCTCATGAGATGCTTTTGCCCATTAGCCAAGCCTACCACATGAGGTGTTCCCGCCCACAAATTAAGGTCTAAACTGTCTGTAAATTACATACACTGCCTCCTCAGCATCACATGCAACAAACGACTTAACCTGATAGGTCCCTGTCATGGCAATCTAACCGCTACTCGAAACATACGGAATATACGACACTTACCACACTCTGGCTATGGACCCCCCCCCCCTCATTTTCTATGCAATATATATATATACTAGTGGGGTCACCCATGGGAATCCCACCGGCATGGACGTGTGTGACATTTGGACATCTTGATTTAGATGCTGCACATTAAATTTTACAAAATGGTTACTGGCAATTCATCAGATCCAGAAATGGTGTAATGAACACAATTTATTTATTTCACATAATATGTGACCCCTCACTCCTCTCCACCCGACACTCTCCTCTCTCCACCCTCATGCCTCTCCAATCCCACTCCTCCTCAAACTCCCCTCCAATACATCCTCACACTCCCCTCCAATACCTCCTCACACTCCTCTCCAATACTTCCTCACACTCCTCTCCAATACTTCCTCACACTCCTCTCCAATCCCTCACACTCCTCTCCAATCCCTCACACTCCTCTCCAATCCCTCACACTCCTCTCCAATCCCTCACACTCCTCTCCAATTCCTCGCACTCCCCTCCAATCACTCATCACTCTCCTCTCCAATCACTCCTCACTCTCCTCTCCAATCGCTCCTCACTCTCCGCTCCAATCGGCCCTCACTCTCCAACTCCTTGCTCCTCACTCTCCAACCCCTCCCTTCTCGCTCTCCAACCCCTCGCTCCTCGCTCTCCAACCCCTCGCTCCTCGCTCTCCAACCCCTCGCTCCTCGCTCTCCAACCCCTCGCTCTTCGCTCTCCAACCCCTCGCTCCTCGCTCTCCAACCCCTGACTCCTCACTCTCCAACACCTAGCTCCTCACCCTCGAACCCTTAGCTCCTCGCTCTCCAACTCCTCGCTCCTCGCTCTCCAACCCCTAGCTCCTCGCTCTCCAACCCCTGGCTCCTCACTCTCCAACCCCTCGCTCCTCACTCTACAACCCCTCGCTCGTAGCTCTCCAACCCCTAGCTCCTCGCTCTCCAACCCCTAGCTCCTCGCTCTCCAACCCCTCGCTCTCCAACCCCTCGCTCTCCAACCCCTCGCTCTCCAACCCCTAGCTCCGCGCTCTCCAACCCCTCGCTCCTCACTCTCCAACCCCTCGCTCCTCGCTCTCCATCTCCTCGCTCTCCATCTCCTCGCTCTCCAACTCCTCGCTCCTCACTCTCCAACTCCTCGCTCCTCACTCTCCAACCCCTCGCCCCTCACTCTCCAACCCCTCGCTACTCACTCTCCAACCCCTCACTCCTCACTCTCCAACCCCTCCCCCCTCTCTCCAACCCCTCGCCCCTCACACCTCACTCTCCAACTCCTCGCTCCTCACTCTCCAACCCCTCGCCCCTCACTCTCCAACCCCTCGCTCCTCGCTCTCCAACCCCTAGCTCCTCGCTCTCCAACCCCTCGCTCCTCACTCTCCAACCCCTCGCTCCTCGCTCTCCATCTCCTCGCTCTCCATCTCCTCACTCTCCAACTCCTCGCTCCTCACTCTCCAACTCCTCGCTCCTCACTCTCCAACCCCTCGCTCCTCACTCTCCAACCCCTCGCCCCTCACTCTCCAACCCCTCGCTACTCACTCTCCAACTCCTCACTCCTCACTCTCCAACCCCTCCCCCCTCTCTCCAACCCCTCGCCCCTCACTCTCCAACTCCTCGCTCCTCACTCTCCAACCCCTCACCCCTCACTCTCCAACCCCTCGCTCCTCGTTCTCCAACCCCTCGCTCCTCGCTCTCCAACCCCTAGCTCCTCGCTCTCCACCCCTCGCTCCTCGCTCTCCAACCCCTCGCCCCTCGCTCTCCAACCCCTCGCTCCTCACTCTCCAGCCCCTAGCTCCTCGCTCTCCAACCCCTAGCTCTCCAACCCCTCGCTCCTTGCTCTCCAACCCCTAGCTCCTCACTCTCCAACCCCTCGCTCCTCGCTCTCCAACCCCTCGCTCCTCGCTCTCCAACTCTTCGCTCTCCAGCTCCTTGCTCCTCACTCTCCAACTCCTCGCTCCTCACTCTCCAACCACTCGCCCCTCACTCTCCAACCCCTCGCTCCTCACTCTCCAACCCCTCGCTCCTCTCTCCAACCCCTCGCTCCTCTCTCCAACTGCTCGCCCCTCACTCTCCAACCCCTCGCTCCTCACTCTCCAACCCCTCACTCCTCACTCTCCAACCCCTTGCTCCTCACTCTCCAACCCCTCGCTCCTCGCTCCTCACTCTCCAACTCCTCGCTCCTCTCTCCAACCCCTCGCTCCTCTCTCCAACTGCTCGCCCCTCACTCTCCAACCCCTCGCTCCTCACTCTCCAAACCCTCGCCCCTCACTCTCCAACTCCTCGCGCCTCACTCTCCAAACCCTCGCCCCTCACTCTCCAACTCCTCGCGCCTCACTCTCCAACCCCTCGCCCCTCACTCTCCAACCCCTCGCTCCTCACTTAACGGCCAATTGGGACACGCATATTTGATGCACATGAGGCACCGTCAAAAATTACGTAACTATTTTTTTCGGGAGGCATGTATGGGCTTGCTTAAACCTCATTAATGATTTAACACTCGACACAAAGAAAGCCAATGGAAGTCTGACACAACAAAACCGGACAGTGTATAATCAGCAGAGACCCATGCAGGCCGTGTGTGTGTGTGTGTGTGTGTGTGTGTGTGTGTGTGTGTGTGTGTGTGTGTGTGTGTGTGTGTGTGTGTGTGTGTGTGTGTGTGTGTCAACTCCTTGCTCCTCTCCCGTCTCATTCATTTTGGAAATGGAAGTTTCCACGCAAAGCATGAATTGTCACGATCCTCAAGAGGAAGTGTCTCGTAATCATCAAATGACAAATGGAAAGTAAATTACATTGTGAAAATTAAAGATTTCAAATAAACCTATTCAAAGTGTATGCGCACATAACTAATAAATAAAAAAGAAGAGATATCTCTCGGTAATTTCCTGAAACATATTTTAGTTTTTACTTCCCGATAATAATGTTGAATGAAATAAGAACGAAGAAATATATGTCGTTTTGTGACGACTGTCATCAAAAGTAAAAGTAATATATCTTAACGGAAAAGAAAAAGCGAATTTTTAATATATGTCGACATTTTCCGTGACTGTTATTTTAGGCAGTGTATTTTCGTGTATCATCGTAGCGTGATTTTAAAAAATATATCTCTGCATTTTCCCGTGTGTGCGTGAATGTCCTCAATGATTTCTGACACCGAGTCTAAAACCATTGATAAAAAATAAATCAGATGGTGAATTCGAGATAAAATCGTGAGGGTGACTCAATGAATGGGCTTTATTTTCCAGGCCTTTGAGAAATCATTTCATTCTATAAACGGAAACTTTCATGGGATTCTCTTCCCGTTTTTTTTCAACCGAGTCTAAAACTATGTTAGCGACTGTTAAAAATGAAATGATATATCGAATTTGAGTGGAAATAAACCTGTGTGAGAGAGAAAGACAGCACGGGCCTAACTAAACAGGCCTCAAAGCTATGCGAGTTAATAAAATGGTGGATATTTGTTTACATGAAGCCTCTCCAAGAATGCGTGGAGCTACTGTCTAAACGGAGTAAGCCACACCCCCGGACAGACAGACAGACTGACTCACCGTAGCCTATATATATATATATATACAGTATATACTGTCGCGGGACTCCCCCTTGGTTAATACCGGGGAAATCACGGATAGCCAAAACCAGCTTTAACTCCAAAGGTGTTTAGTTCAATAGCGGATTGTACTATATACGCGCCAGAGGAAGAAAGGGGGGAGGGGAAGATGAAGCTTACCTTCACGATCGCCGGCAGTTCCAAAGCCTGCAAAAAAAAAGAACTCACACAAACACGGATTTAGAAATGTACAGGGAAAATAATGGAAAGATTTATTATAACGATGACGGGACAAGGAAAGCGCGACGATAATGAATAATGTTCCAATATGGATCCTCCACCCCAGCCTTAAACATAAACGGGGGGGCGGGGGGGGGGGGCGAATAAACGGACGTTGGAAAAATAAACATGTAATTCTTGCACTTAGCTCAACTGGCTCGGAGTCTCGTCAGGGTTCGTCAAACTTGAGCGCACAGTCCGGATGCGGCTCTGGTGTTGGCGGGAACCGCTGGTTGTTGGCAGCAAAACAGGCCTCGAGCGCGCAGGCCCAAGTGTTCGTCCACGGTTCGTTTCTGCCTGGTAAACTGCAGCTCTCTCCTCGCTCGCGTCAGTAGAACAGGGGAACGATGAGACGATGCCGGTGTCAGCAAGGGTGTCTAGGGCCAGGGGTGAGCGAGAAGCAAGGAAGGGCAATAAGCAAGCAAGGGTCCAGAGTCAGCGAGCAAGGTGGAGGGCAAGAAGAAAAGAGTCCAACGCAAGGAGAAGAGAAAATGTCCATCCTCGAGTGCTTTTTAACGTCAGCTCGTGACGTCACCGGCACTTCTCCTCCAATCAGCGCACCGCTTCTTGCTCGCCTCCGACCAATCATGCGTCCTTCCTTACTCCGTCCTTCCCATTGGTCAACTCCCGCCCAATAGCGAGTCGCTTCTTGCTCCTCCCTCTACCAATCGGCGGGCTTCATCCTGCCTCATCTCCCTATTGGTGGTGTCTCGTCCAATCGCTGCCCCTCTGGGCGTATCTTTTGCCTGCTTGCTCGATGTTGCCATACAAGTTGATGATGTAGCCGGTGATGTCGAACTGACTTGTTGGGTGGTTTGAGTGTGGGGGGAGGGTTCTTTAATTAGTGTACCTGAGCCATTCTCACTCGTGTCTTTGTGCAGTGCGATAAGGGACAACGGGATGATTACCAGGTTGTACGGACAGGGGAATTAACATAATCCCTACGATAATTATTAGCACAAGGGTCATCCTTGCATGACCACGGAGATACACTTACGCGAACAAACCGCCTCAACAAACGTATTACATGTGGCGTTCCCTATCACGATAATCGGAGCACACTACCTATACAGATCTACATGACTCTATATATCACTCTACCCCACTGACATAATACACACACACACACACACACACACACACACACACACACACACACACACACACGCGTGTGTGTGTGTGTGTGTGTGTGTGTGTGTGTGTGTGTGTGTGTGTGTGTGTGTGTGTGATGGAATGCATGTTTATGATGGAATGCCGGCCTGAATCAAGTGAAAATCCTGGATCAGGTTAAAATGCTGTCATGAGGTTAAAATTCCATATCAGGTGAAAATGCTAGATGCAGTCAAAATCACAGATGAAGTTAAAATCCCAGATGAGGCGAAAATCCTGGATCTGCCCTGATGCGCAGGCCTGCTCACTTGCAGTTAAGTGTACAGTGGTCGAATAATGGGACACTGATTAATTATGTTGTTACCTCTTAATGCCCCAAAATTGAAGGGCCAATCTTAATCACCTCCTCCTATGAATGATGGAGGTGGACGGAGGATGTCTAATCTCTGCTCTCCCTTTTAACCATCCGATGGCGTTGTTTATCTGGCCTTTTAAAACTCAAATAGAAGCGACACCTGCGTGCTTACACGGTAAACACCGAGCACTCTTTCATCGCGCCATCATTTTATCGCAAGTCGTACGATTTAACGAATATTCGTTTTCGACCCAATTCCGTGCGAGGAAACCCGGAGGGTCCGGAGTGCGAATCCCCCGAGCCCGATCTTGCACATCAGTCAATTGCACTTTGCTTGTTTCTTCTTTAAGTGAGATCGTTAATTTACCCCATTGGTCACGTTAATTGCGTATTCGTTACGCCCTGCTCTTAAATATCCTCTCCAACTTTAAACCTCCGCAGACTCGAATGGAAAGTTGTAATTGTGCGGTAATTTAGCAAAGTCGTTATCTCAAGCCCGATATCCCTGCTCATCGCATTCATTCACCGTCGCCATTGCACGTCCATGCACAATCGCTTCACGTACTTAACAATGGCTCCCTGATTACCAGGTATCAATCATCCGGCTTCAACCGCGGCTTATCTTCAGGTGGATTTTCGCGGCTTATCTGCTTGCTCATCAGGTGGATTTTCACTTCTCCGATTTGATTTTCAATTCCTGCTTCGTGCAGGAATCCAAACTCGAGGCACGAATTTGCAATTTGGCCATGATTCCGGAGATAGTTCGCCTGTTATTCGGGAGATTCCAATGATTCTGAAAGCTTTGGTTTCAACAGCGTGAAGCCGAGCCAGGTGTGAGGCAGGAGCACAGGCCCAGAGGGGGGAACAGTATTCCATTGAGCTGCGGATGAAAGCCATGTTTGTGGTGAGGAGCTCAGTTGTGCCAAGGAAGGACTTCGCACGACGGAGGATGCCCAGTCGGCGACTGGCTTTGGAGGCCAGCTTGGAAATGTGGTTTTCCCAAGAAAGATCATGGCAGATAGTGAGACCCAAAAGCTGGAGCGACAGAACTTCTTGGAGAGGATTGTTGAGGAATTGGATGGGAGGGTTTTCCAGTCGGACTTTTCGGAAAGACATAGTAAGAGTGTGAGATTTGTCAGGATTGAAAGACATGTTCCACTTGTTTGACCAGACTGTGATTTTGTCCAGGTCTGCAGAGAGTGAGGAGGCTGCAGACTGCCGATCTGAGGGATGAGGTATGGAGCGGCAGAGAGTGGAGTCATCAGCAAAGAGATAGAGAGGATTTTCCAGAGAGTCGGAGAGATCATTGATGAAGACCAGAAATAGCACAGGGCCCAGAACACTACCTTGGGGAACTCCAGCCAGAACAGGAAGGGGAGATGAAAGAAATCCATTCAGGGCCACACATTGACTACGACCAGAGAGGAAGTCCACAAGCCATGCGAGGAGATTTCCATGGATACCATAGGAGGGGAGTTTGGTGAGCAGAGCTGGGTGCCAGACCGTATCGAAGGCACGTGATATGTCAAGGGAGACAGCTCTGATTTCCTGTTTGGCATTGAGGACCTCCATCCATTGTTGAGACAGCAGATGCAACATGTCCAGAGTAGAATGACCTGGTCTGAATCCAAATTAATGATCGGAGATCAAGCCATTGGAGAAGAGGAAGGATTTGATATCTGAAGCAATGATCGATTCCATGACTTTGCTGATAATTGGGAGCAGGCTGATTGGTCTGGAGTTGCAAGGATCTGTTTTTGCACCTTTTTTGTGGAAAGTGGTAATGTTTTCTGATTTCCAAGATGCTGGCAGATGACCTTGAGCAAAAGAGAGGGTGAAGAGGACAGAGAGAGGGAGTGAAAGAGCGGAAGAACAGGATTTTAGGACCCGTGGGCTGATGCCATCTGGTCCAGTTGCAGAATCAGAGTCGAGGTTTGACAAAAACTCCTCCACCTTGTCAGGAGAGAAGGTCACAGAGTCCAGGAGCAGTTTGGTTCGACTGGGAAAGGTGGGAACAGAGAGAGATGGGTTTGGGACTAAGGATTTTGAGGCAAACACAGAGTTGAGGCATTCGGCTTTGTCACGTGCGATGTCAACTGTGTGGCCATTTGAGGTAAGGGAGGGGATGGAGGGGGAACAAACACCAGAAACGGATTTGACCAGACGCCACCAGGATTTGGAGGAAGGAGACAGGTTTGAGAGTTCATTCTTGAGTGAGGAGAGATAGTGCTTCCTGGCACTCCTGAGGGTAGACACACACTTGTTCCGAGCTTGGTGGAAGGAACTGAGATTTACAGATGGGATAATTCCCCCAGGATTACAGATGGGATAATTCCCCCAGGATTACAGATGAGATAATTCCCCCAGAATTACAGATGGGATAATTCCCCCAGGATTACAGATGAGATAATTCCCCCAGGATTACAGATGGGATAATTCCCCCAGGATTACAGATGAGATAATTCCCCCAGGATTACAGATGGGATAATTCCCCCAGGATTACAGATGGGATAATTCCCCCAGGATTACAGATGGGATAATTCCCCCAGGATTACAGATGGGATAATTCCCCCAGGATTACAGATGGGATAATTCCCCCAGGATTACAGATGGGATAATTCCCCCAGGATTACAGATGGGATAATTCCCCCAGGATTTCAGATGAGATAATTCCCCCAGAATTACAGATGAGATAATTCCCCCAGGATTACATATGGAATAATTCCCCCAGGATTACAGATGGGATAATTCCCCCAGGATTACAGATGAGATAATTCCCCCAGAATTACAGATGAGATAATTCCCCCAGGATTACATATGGAATAATTCCCCCAGGATTACAGATGGGATAATTCCCCCAGGATTACAGATGAGATAATTCCCCCAGAATTACAGATGAGATAATTCCCCCAGGATTACAGATGAGATAATTCCCCCAGGATTACAGATGGGATAATTTCCCCAGGATTACAGATGGGATAATTCCCCCAGGATTAGAGATGAGATAATTCCCCCAGGATTACAGATGAGATAATTCCCCCAGGATTACAGATGAGATAATTCCCCCAGGATTACAGATGAGATAATTCCCCCAGGATTACAGATGAGATAATTCCCCCAGGATTACAGATGAGATAATTCCCCCAGGATTACAGATGGGATAATTCCCCCAGGATTACAGATGGGATAATTCCCCCAGGATTACAGATGAGATAATTCCCCCAGGATTACAGATGAGATAATTCCCCCAGGATTAGAGATGAGATAATTCCCCCAGGATTACAGATGAGATAATTTCTCCAGGATTACAGATGAGATAATTCCCCCAGGATTACAGATGGGATAATTCCCCCAGGATTACAGATGGGATAATTCCCCCAGGATTACAGATGGGATAATTCCCCCAGGATTACAGATGGGATAATTCCCCCAGGATTACAGATGGGATAATTCCCCCAGGATTACAGATGGGATAATTCCCCCAGGATTACAGATGGGATAATTCCCCCAGGATTACAGATGGGATAATTCCCCCAGGATTACAGATGAGATAATTCCCCCAGGATTACAGATGGGATAATTCCCCTGGATTACAGATGGGATAATTCCCCCAGGATTACAGATGGGATAATTCCCCCAGGATTACAGATGAGATAATTCCCCCAGGATTACAGATGAGATAATTCCCCCAGGATTACAGATGGGATAATTCCCCCAGGATTACAGATGGGATAATTCCCCCAGGATTACAGATGAGATAATTCCCCCAGAATTACAGATGAGATAATTCCCCCAGGATTACAGATGAGATAATTCCCCCAGGATTACAGATGGGATAATTCCCCTGGATTACAGATGGGATAATTCCCCCAGGATTACAGATGGGATAATTCCCCCAGGATTACAGATGGGATAATTCCCCCAGGATTACAGATGAGATAATTCCCCCAGGATTACAGATGAGATAATTCCCCCAGGATTACAGATGAGATACTTCCCCCAGGATTACAGATGGGATAATTTCCCCAGGATTACAGATGGGATAATTTCCCCAGGATTAGAGATGAGATAATTCCCCCAGGATTACAGATGAGATAATTCCCCCAGGATTACAGATGAGATAATTCCCCCAGAATTACAGATGAGATAATTCCCCCAGGATTACAGATGAGATAATTCCCCCAGGATTACACATGAGTTACTTCCCCCAGGATTACAGATGGGATAATTCCCCCAGGATTACAGATGAGATAATTCCCCCAGGATTACAGATGAGATAATTCCCCCAGGATTACAGATGAGATAATTCCCCCAGAATTACAGATGAGATAATTCCCCCAGGATTACAGATGAGATAATTCCCCCAGGATTACAGATGAGATAATTCCCCCAAGATTACAGATGGGATAATTCCCCCAGGATTACAGATGGGATAATTCCCCTGGATTACAGATGGGATAATTCCCCCAGGATTACAGATGGGATAATTCCCCCAGGATTACAGATGAGATAATTCCCCCAGGATTACAGATGAGATACTTCCCCCAGGATTACAGATGGGATAATTTCCCCAGGATTACAGATGGGATAATTTCCCCAGGATTAGAGATGAGATAATTCCCCCAGGATTACAGATGAGATAATTCCCCCAGGATTACAGATGAGATAATTCCCCCAGGATTACAGATGAGATAATTCCCCCAGGATTACAGATGGGATAATTCCCCCAGGATTACAGATGGGATAATTCCCCCAGGATTACAGGTGGGATAATTCCCCCAGGATTACAGATGGGATAATTCCCCCAGGATTACAGATGGGATAATTCCCCCAGGATTACAGGTGGGATAATTCCCCTGGATTACAGATGGGATAATTCCCCCAGGATTACAGATGGGATAATTCCCCCAGGATTACAGATGGGATAATTCCCCCAGGATTACAGATGGGATAATTCCCCCAGGATTACAGATGAGATAATTCCCCCAGGATTACAGATGAGATAATTCCCCCAGGATTACAGATGGGATAATTCCCCCAGGATTACAGATGGGATAATTCCCCCAGGATTACAGGTGGGATAATTCCCCTGGATTACAGATGGGATAATTCCCCCAGGATTACAGATGGGATAATTCCCCCAGGATTACAGATGGGATAATTCCCCCAGGATTACAGATGGGATAATTCCCCCAGGATTACAGGTGGGATAATTCCCCCAGGATTACAGATGAGATCATTCCCCCAGGATTACAGATGAGATCATTCCCCCAGGATTACAGATGGGATAATTCCCCCAGGATTACAGATGGGATAATTCCCCCAGGATTACAGGTGGGATAATTTCCCCAGGATTACATATGGGATAATTCCACCAGAATTACAGATGGGATAATTTCCCCAGGATTACAGATGGGATAATTTCCCCAGAATTACAGATGAGATAATTCCCGCAGGACTACAGATGGGATAATTCCCCCAGGATTACAGATGGGATAATTCCCGCAGGATTACAGATGGGATAATTCCCCCAGGATTACAGATGGGATAATTCCCGCAGGATTACAGATGGGATAATTTCCCCAGAATTACAGATGAGATAATTTCCCCAGGATTACAGATGGGATAATTCCCCCAGGATTACAGATGGGATAATTCCCCCAGAATTACAGATGGGATAATTCCCCTAGAATTACAGATGGGACAATTTCCCCAGAATTACAGATGAGATAATTTCCCCAGAATTACAGATGAGATAATTTCCCCAGAATTACAGATGAGATAATTTCCCCAGAATTACAGATGAGATAATTCCCCCAGGATTACAGATGAGATAATTCCCCCAGGATTACGATGAGATGATTCTCCCAGGATTACAGATGAGATAATTCCCCCAGGATTATAGATGAGATAATTCCCCCAGGATTACAGATGAGATAATTCCCCCAGAATTACAGATGAGATAATTCCCCCAGGATTACAGATGAGATAATTCCCCCAGGATTACAGATGGTATAATTCCCCCAGGATTACAGATGGGATAATTCCCCCAGAATTACAGATGGGACAATTTCCCCATGATTACAGATGGGATAATTCCTCCAGAATTACAGATGGGATAATTTCCCCATGATTACAGATGGGATAATTCCTCCAGAATTACAGATGGGATAATTCCCCCAGGATTACAGATGGGATAATTCCCCCAGGATTACAGATGAGATAATTCCCCCAGAATTACAGATGGGATAATTCCCCCAGAATTACAGATGGGACAATTTCCCCAGAATTACAGATGAGATAATTTCCCCAGAATTACAGATGAGATAATTTCCCCAGAATTACAGACGAGATAATTCCCCCAGGATTACAGATGAGATAATTCCCCCAGGATTACAGATGAGATAATTCCCCCAGGATTACAGATGAGATAATTCCCCCAGGATTACAGATGAGATAATTCCCCCAAGATTACAGATGGGATAATTTCCCCAGGATTACAGATGGGATAATTCCCCAGGATTACAGATGGGATAATTCCCCAGGATTACAGATGGGATAATTCCCCCAGGATTACAGATGGGATAATTCCCCAGGATTACAGATGGGATAATTCCCCAGGATTACAGATGGGATAATTCCCCAGGATTACAGATGGGATAATTCCCCCAGGATTACAGATGGGATAATTCCCCAGGATTACAGATGGGATAATTCCCCCAGGATTACAGATGGGATAATTCCCCAGGATTACAGATGGGATAATTCCCCAGGATTACAGATGGGATCATTCCCCAGGATTACAGATGGGATAATTCCCCCAGGATTACAGATGGGATAATTCCCCAGGATTACAGATGGGATAATTCCCCCAGGATTTCAGATGAAATAATTCCCCCAGGATTACAGATGGGATAATTCCCCCAGGATTTCAGATGAAATAATTCCCCCAGGATTACAGATGGGATAATTCCCCCAGGATTACAGATGGGATAATTCCCCCAGGATTACAGATGAGATAATTCCCACAGGATTACAGATGGGATAATTCCCCCAGGATTACAGATGAGATAATTCCCCCAGGATTACAGATGAGATAATTCCCCCAGGATTACAGATGAGATAATTCCCACAGGATTACAGATGAGATAATTCCCCCAGGATTACAGATGAGATAATTCCCACAGGATTACAGATGAGATAATTCCCCCAAGATTACAGATGGGATAATTTCCCCAGGATTACAGATGGGATAATTCCCTCAGGATAACAGATGAGATAATTCCCCCAGGATAACAGATGGGATAACTTCCCCTGGATTAGAGATGGGATAATTCCCTCAGGATAACAGATGAGATAATTCCCCCAGGATAACAGATGAGATAACTTCCCCAGGATTACAGATGGGATAATTCCTCCAGGATTACAGATGGGATAATTCCCTCAGGATAACAGATGAGATAATTCCCCCAGGATAACAGATGGGATAACTTCCCCTGGATTACAGATGAGATAATTCTCCCAGGATAACAGATGAGATAACTTCCCCAGGATTACAGATGGGATAATTCCTCCAGAATTACAGATGGGATAATTCCCCCAGGATTACAGATGGGATAATTCCCCCAGGATTACAGATGGGATAATTCCCCCAGGATTACAGATGGGATAATTCCCCCAGGATTACAGATGGGATAATTCCCCCAGGATTACAGATGGGATAATTCCCCCAGCATTACAGATGGGATAATTCCCGCAGGATTACAGATGGGATAATTCCCCCAGGATTACAGATGGGATAATTCCCGCAGGATTACAGATGGGATAATTTCCCCAAAATTACAGATGAGATAATTTCCCCAGGATTACAGATGGGATAATTCCCCCAGGATTACAGATGGGATAATTCCCCCAGCATTACAGATGGGATAATTCCCGCAGGATTACAGATGGGATAATTCCCCCAGGATTACAGATGGGATAATTCCCCCAGGATTACAGATGGGATAATTCCTCCAGCATTACAGATGGGATAATTCCCGCAGAATTACAGATGGGATAATTCCCCCAGGATTACAGATGGGATAATTCCCCCAGAATTACAGATGGGACAATTTCCCCAGAATTACAGATGAGATAATTTCCCCGGGATTACAGATGAGATAATTCCCCCAGGATTACAGATGAGATAATTCCCCCAGGATTACAGATGGGATAATTCCCCCAGCATTACAGATGGGATAATTCCCGCAGGATTACAGATGGGATAATTCCCCCAGGATTACAGATGGGATAATTCCCCCAGGATTACAGATGGGATAATTCCCCCAGCATTACAGATGGGATAATTCCCGCAGGATTACAGATGGGATAATTCCCCCAGGATTACAGATGGGATAATTCCCCCAGAATTACAGATGGGACAATTTCCCCAGAATTACAGATGAGATAATTCCCCCAGAATTACAGATGGGACAATTTCCCCAGAATTACAGATGAGATAATTTCCCCAGGATTACAGATGAGATAATTCCCCCAGGATTACAGATGAGATAATTCCCCCAGGATTACAGATGGGATAATTCCCCCAGGATTACAGATGGGATAATTCCCCCAGGATTACAGATGGGATAATTCCCCCAGGATTACAAATGGGATAATTCCCCCAGGATTACAGATGGGATAATTCCCCCAGGATTACAGATGGGATAATTCCCCCTGGATTACAGATGATAATTTCCCCAGAATTACAGATGAGATAATTCCCCCAGGATTACAGATGGGATAATTCCCCAGAATTACAGATGAGATAATTCCCCCAGGATTACAGATGAGATAATTTCCCCAGAATTACAGATGAGATAATTTCTCCAGGATTACAGATGGGATAATTCCCCAGGATTACAGATGGGATAATTCCACCAGGATTATAGATGGGATAATTCCCCCAGGATGACAGATGATAATTTCCCCAGAATTACAGATGAGATCATTCCCCCAGGATTACAGATGAGATAATTCCCCCAGGATTACAGATGAGATAATTCCCCCAGGATTACAGATGAGATAATTCCCCCAGGATTACAGATGAGATAATTCCCCCAGGATTACAGATGGGATAATTTCCCCAGGATTACAGATGAGATAATTTCCCCAGAATTACAGATGAGATAATTTCCCCAGAATTACAGATGAGATAATTTCTCCAGGATTACAGATGAGATAATTTCTCCAGGATTACAGATGAGATAATTCCCCCAGGATTACAGATGGGATAATTCCCCCAGGATTACAGATGGGATAATTCCCCCAGGATTACAGATGGGATAATTCCCCCAGGATTACAGATGCGATAATTCCCCCAGGATTACAGATGGGATAATTCCCCCTGGATTACAGATGATAATTTCCCCAGAATTGCAGATGGGATAATTCCCCCAGGATTACAGATGGGATAATTCCCCCAGGATTACAGATGGGATAATTCCCCCAGGATTACAGATGGGATAATTCCCCCAGGATTACAGATGGGATAATTCCCCCTGGATTACAGATGATAATTTCCCCAGAATTACAGATGAGATAATTCCCCCAGGATTACAGATGAGATAATTTCGCCAGAATTACAGATGAGATAATTTCTCCAGGATTACAAATGGGATAATTCCCCCAGGATTACAGATGGGATAATTCCCCCAGGATTACAGATGGGATAATTCCCCCTGGATTACAGATGATAATTTCCCCAGAATTACAGATGAGATAATTCCCCCAGGATTACAGATGGGATAATTCCCCCAGGATTACAGATGAGATAATTTCCCCAGAATTACAGATGAGATAATTTCTCAAGGATTACAGATGAGATATTTCCCCAGGATTACAGATGGGATAATTTCCCCAAGAATTACAGATGAGATATTTCCCCAGGATTACAGATGGGATAATTTCCCCAGAATTACAGATGAGATAATTCCCCCAGGATTACAGATGGGATAATTCCCCCAGGATTACAGATGGAATAATTCCCCCTGGATTACAGATGATAATTTCCCCAGAATTACAGATGAGATAATTCCCCCAGGATTACAGATGGGATAATTCCCCCAGGATTACAGATGGGATAATTTCCCCAGAATTACAGATGAGATCATTTCTCCAGGATTACAGATGGGATAATTCCCCCAGGATTACAGATGGGATAATTCCCCCTGGATTACAGATGATAATTTCCCCAGAATTACAGATGAGATAATTCCCCCAGGATTACAGATGAGATCATTTCTCCAGGATTACAGATGGGATAATTCCCCCAGGATTACAGATGGGATAATTCCCCCTGGATTACAGATGATAATTTCCCCAGAATTACAGATGAGATAATTTCTCCAGGATTACAGATGAGATATTTCCCCCAGGATTACAGATGGGATAATTTCCCCAGAATTACAGATGAGATCATTCCCCCAGGATTACAGATGGGATAATTTCCCCAGGATTACAGATGAGATATTTCCCCCAGGATTACAGATGGGATAATTCCCCCTGGATTACAGATGAGATATTTCCCCCAGGATTACAGATGGGATAATTTCCCCAGAATTACAGATGAGATCATTCCCCCAGGATTACAGATGGGATAATTCCCCCTGGATTACAGATGGGATAATTCCCCCAGGATTACAGATGATAATTTCCCCAGAATTACAGATGAGATCATTCCCCCAGGATTACAGATGGGATAATTCCCCCTGGATTACAGATGAGATAATTCCCCCAGGATTACAGATGGGATAATTCCCCCAGGATTGCAGATGAGATAATTCCCCCAGGATTACAGATGGGATAATTTCCCCAGAATTACAGATGAGATAATTCCCCCAGGATTACAGATGGGATAATTCCCCCAGGATTATAGATGGGATAATTCCCCCAGGATGACAGATGATAATTTCCCCAGAATTACAGATGAGATAATTCCCCCAGGATTACAGATGGGATAATTCCCCCAGGATTACAGATGGGATAATTCCCCCAGGATTACAGATGGGATAATTCCCCCAGGATTACAGATGGGATAATACCCCCAGAATTACAGATGAGATAATTCCCCCAGGATTACAGATGGGATAATTCCCCCAGGATTACAGATGAGATAATTCCCCCAGAATTACAGATGAGATAATTCCCACAGGATTACAGATGAGATAATTCCCCCAGGATTACAGATGAGATAATTCCCCCAGGATTACAGATGGGATAATTTCCCCAGGATTACAGATGGGATAATTCCCCCAGGATTAGAGATGAGATAATTCCCCCAGGATTACAGATGAGATAATTTCCCCAGGATTACAGATGAGATAATTCCCCCAGGATTACAGATGAGATAATTCCCCCAGGATTACAGATGAGATAATTCCCCCAGAATTACAGATGAGATAATTCCCCCAGGATTACAGATGATAATTCCCCCAGGATTACAGATGAGATAATTCCCCCAAGATTACAGATGGGATAATTCCCCCAGGATTACAGATGGGATAATTCCCCCAGGATTACAGATGGGATAATTTCCCCAGGATTACAGATGGGATAATTCCACCAGGAAATACAGATGGGATAATTTCCCCAGAATTACAGATGAGATAATTCCCGCAGGATTACAGATGTGATAATTCCCGCAGGATTACAGATGGGATAATTCCCCCAGGATTACAGATGGGATAATTCCCGCAGGATTACAGATGGGATAATTTCCCCAAAATTACAGATGAGATAATTTCCCCAGGATTACAGATGGGATAATTCCCCCAGGATTACAGATGGGATAATTCCCCCAGAATTACAGATGGGACAATTTCCCCAAAATTACAGATGAGATAATTTCCCCATGATTACAGATGAGATAATTTCCCCAGGATTACAGATGAGATAATTTCCCCAGAATTACAGATGAGATAATTCCCCCAGGATTACAGATGAGATAATTCCCCAGGATTACAGATGGGATAATTCCCCCAGGATTACAAATGGGATAATTCCCCCAGGATTACAGATGGGATAATTCCCCCAGGATTACAGATGGGATAATTCCCCCAGGATTACAAATGGGATAATTCCCCCAGGATTACAGATGGGATAATTCCCCCTGGATTACAGATGATAATTTCCCCAGAATTACAGATGAGATAATTTCCCCAGAATTACAGATGAGATAATTTCTCCAGGATTACAGATGAGATAATTCCCCCAGGATTACAGATGGGATAATTCCCCCAGGATTATAGATGGGATAATTCCCCCAGGATGACAGATGATAATTTCCCCAGAATTACAGATGAGATCATTCCCCCAGGATTACAGATGAGATAATTCCCCCAGGATTACAGATGGGATAATTCCCCCAGGATTACAGATGAGATAATTCCCCCAGGATTACAGATGAGATAATTTCCCCAGAATTACAGATGAGATAATTTCCCCAGAATTACAGATGAGATAATTTCTCCAGGATTACAGATGGGATAATTCCCCCAGGATTACAGATGGGATAATTCCCCCAGGATTATAGATGGGATAATTCCCCCAGGATGACAGATGATAATTTCCCCAGAATTACAGATGAGATCATTCCCCCAGGATTACAGATGGGATAATTTCTCCAGAATTACAGATGAGATAATTTCTCCAGGATTGCAGATGGGATAATTCCCCCAGGATTACAGATGAGATAATTTCCCCAGAATTACAGATGAGATAATTTCCCCAGAATTACAGATGAGATAATTCCCCCAGGATTACAGATGGGATAATTTCTCCAGAATTACAGATGGGATAATTCCCCCAGAATTACAGATGAGATAATTTCCCCAGAATTACAGATGAGATAATTTCCCCAGAATTACAGATGAGATAATTCCCCCAGAATTACAGATGGGATAATTCCCCCAGGATTACAGATGGGATAATTCCCCCAGCATTACAGATGGGATAATTCCCGCAGGATTACAGATGGGATAATTCCCCCAGGATTACAGATGGGATAATTACCGCAGGATTACAGATGGGATTATTTCCCCAAAATTACAGTTGAGATAATTTCCCCAGGATTACAGATGGGATAATTCCCCCAGGATTACAGATGGGATAATTCCCCCAGCATGAGAGATGGGATAATTCCCGCAGGATTACAGATGGGATAATTCCCCCAGGATTACAGATGGGATAATTCCCGCAGGATTACAGATGGGATAATTTCCCAAAAATTACAGATGGGATAATTCCCCCAGGATTACAGATGGGATAATTCCCCCAGAATTACAGATGGGACAATTTCCCCAGAATTACAGATGAGATAATTTCCCCAGGATTACAGATGAGATAATTCCCCCAGGATTACAGATGAGATAATTCCCCCAGGATTACAGATGGGATAATACCCCCAGAATTACAGATGAGATAATTCCCCCAGGATTACAGATGGGATAATTCCCCCAGGATTACAGATGGGATAATACCCCCAGAATTACAGATGAGATAATTCCCCCAGGATTACAGATGGGATAATTCCCCCAGGATTACAGATGAGATAATTCCCCCAGAATTACAGATGAGATAATTTCTCCAGGATTACAGATGAGATAATTTCTCCAGGATTACAGATGAGATAATTCCCCCAGGATTACAGATGGGATAATTCCCCCAGGATTACAGATGGGATAATTCCCCCAGGATTACAGATGGGATAATTCCCCCAGGATTACAGATGGGATAATTCCCCCAGGATTACAGATGGGATAATTCCCCCTGGATTACAGATGATAATTTCCCCAGAATTACAGATGGGATAATTCCCCCAGGATTACAGATGGGATAATTCCCCCAGGATTACAGATGGGATAATTCCCCCAGGATTACAGATGGGATAATTCCCCCAGGATTACAGATGGGATAATTCCCCCTGGATTACAGATGATAATTTCCCCAGAATTACAGATGAGATAATTCCCCCAGGATTACAGATGAGATAATTTCGCCAGAATTACAGATGAGATAATTTCTCCAGGATTACAAATGGGATAATTCCCCCAGGATTACAGATGGGATAATTCCCCCAGGATTACAGATGGGATAATTCCCCCTGGATTACAGATGATAATTTCCCCAGAATTACAGATGAGATAATTCCCCCAGGATTACAGATGGGATAATTCCCCCAGGATTACAGATGAGATAATTTCCCCAGAATTACAGATGAGATAATTTCTCCAGGATTACAGATGAGATATTTCCCCAGGATTACAGATGGGATAATTTCCCCAAGAATTACAGATGAGATATTTCCCCAGGATTACAGATGGGATAATTTCCCCAGAATTACAGATGAGATAATTCCCCCAGGATTACAGATGGGATAATTCCCCCAGGATTACAGATGGAATAATTCCCCCTGGATTACAGATGATAATTTCCCCAGAATTACAGATGAGATAATTCCCCCAGGATTACAGATGGGATAATTCCCCCAGGATTACAGATGGGATAATTTCCCCAGAATTACAGATGAGATCATTTCTCCAGGATTACAGATGGGATAATTCCCCCAGGATTACAGATGATAATTTCCCCAGAATTACAGATGAGATAATTCCCCCAGGATTACAGATGAGATCATTTCTCCAGGATTACAGATGGGATAATTCCCCCAGGATTACAGATGGGATAATTTCCCCAGAATTACAGATGAGATCATTTCTCCAGGATTACAGATGGGATAATTCCCCCTGGATTACAGATGATAATTTCCCCAGAATTACAGATGAGATAATTCCCCCAGGATTACAGATGAGATCATTTCTCCAGGATTACAGATGGGATAATTCCCCCAGGATTACAGATGGGATAATTCCCCCTGGATTACAGATGATAATTTCCCCAGAATTACAGATGAGATAATTTCTCCAGGATTACAGATGAGATATTTCCCCCAGGATTACAGATGGGATAATTTCCCCAGAATTACAGATGAGATCATTCCCCCAGGATTACAGATGGGATAATTCCCCCTGGATTACAGATGAGATATTTCCCCCAGGATTACAGATGGGATAATTTCCCCAGAATTACAGATGAGATCATTCCCCCAGGATTACAGATGGGATAATTCCCCCTGGATTACAGATGGGATAATTCCCCCAGGATTACAGATGATAATTTCCCCAGAATTACAGATGAGATTATTCCCCCAGGATTACAGATGGGATAATTCCCCCTGGATTACAGATGAGATAATTCCCCCAGGATTACAGATGGGATAATTCCCCCAGGATTGCAGATGAGATAATTCCCCCAGGATTACAGATGGGATAATTTCCCCAGAATTACAGATGAGATAATTCCCCCAGGATTACAGATGGGATAATTCCCCCAGGATTATAGATGGGATAATTCCCCCAGGATGACAGATGATAATTTCCCCAGAATTACAGATGAGATAATTCCCCCAGGATTACAGATGGGATAATTCCCCCAGGATTACAGATGGGATAATTCCCCCAGGATTACAGATGGGATAATTCCCCCAGGATTACAGATGGGATAATACCCCCAGAATTACAGATGAGATAATTCCCCCAGGATTACAGATGGGATAATTCCCCCAGGATTACAGATGAGATAATTCCCCCAGAATTACAGATGAGATAATTCCCACAGGATTACAGATGAGATAATTCCCCCAGGATTACAGATGAGATAATTCCCCCAGGATTACAGATGGGATAATTTCCCCAGGATTACAGATGGGATAATTCCCCCAGGATTAGAGATGAGATAATTCCCCCAGGATTACAGATGAGATAATTTCCCCAGGATTACAGATGAGATAATTCCCCCAGGATTACAGATGAGATAATTCCCCCAGGATTACAGATGAGATAATTCCCCCAGAATTACAGATGAGATAATTCCCCCAGGATTACAGATGATAATTCCCCCAGGATTACAGATGAGATAATTCCCCCAAGATTACAGATGGGATAATTCCCCCAGGATTACAGATGGGATAATTCCCCCAGGATTACAGATGGGATAATTTCCCCAGGATTACAGATGGGATAATTCCACCAGGAAATACAGATGGGATAATTTCCCCAGAATTACAGATGAGATAATTCCCGCAGGATTACAGATGTGATAATTCCCGCAGGATTACAGATGGGATAATTCCCCCAGGATTACAGATGGGATAATTCCCGCAGGATTACAGATGGGATAATTTCCCCAAAATTACAGATGAGATAATTTCCCCAGGATTACAGATGGGATAATTCCCCCAGGATTACAGATGGGATAATTCCCCCAGAATTACAGATGGGACAATTTCCCCAAAATTACAGATGAGATAATTTCCCCATGATTACAGATGAGATAATTTCCCCAGGATTACAGATGGGATAATTCCCCCTGGATTACAGATGATAATTTCCCCAGAATTACAGATGGGATAATTCCCCCAGGATTACAGATGGGATAATTCCCCCAGGATTACAGATGGGATAATTCCCCCAGGATTACAGATGGGATAATTCCCCCAGGATTACAGATGGGATAATTCCCCCTGGATTACAGATGATAATTTCCCCAGAATTACAGATGAGATAATTCCCCCAGGATTACAGATGAGATAATTTCGCCAGAATTACAGATGAGATAATTTCTCCAGGATTACAAATGGGATAATTCCCCCAGGATTACAGATGGGATAATTCCCCCAGGATTACAGATGGGATAATTCCCCCTGGATTACAGATGATAATTTCCCCAGAATTACAGATGAGATAATTCCCCCAGGATTACAGATGGGATAATTCCCCCAGGATTACAGATGAGATAATTTCCCCAGAATTACAGATGAGATAATTTCTCCAGGATTACAGATGAGATATTTCCCCAGGATTACAGATGGGATAATTTCCCCAAGAATTACAGATGAGATATTTCCCCAGGATTACAGATGGGATAATTTCCCCAGAATTACAGATGAGATAATTCCCCCAGGATTACAGATGGGATAATTCCCCCAGGATTACAGATGGAATAATTCCCCCTGGATTACAGATGATAATTTCCCCAGAATTACAGATGAGATAATTCCCCCAGGATTACAGATGGGATAATTCCCCCAGGATTACAGATGGGATAATTTCCCCAGAATTACAGATGAGATCATTTCTCCAGGATTACAGATGGGATAATTCCCCCAGGATTACAGATGGGATAATTCCCCCTGGATTACAGATGATAATTTCCCCAGAATTACAGATGAGATAATTCCCCCAGGATTACAGATGAGATCATTTCTCCAGGATTACAGATGGGATAATTCCCCCAGGATTACAGATGGGATAATTCCCCCTGGATTACAGATGATAATTTCACCAGAATTACAGATGAGATAATTTCTCCAGGATTACAGATGAGATATTTCCCCCAGGATTACAGATGGGATAATTTCCCCAGAATTACAGATGAGATCATTCCCCCAGGATTACAGATGGGATAATTCCCCCTGGATTACAGATGAGATATTTCCCCCAGGATTACAGATGGGATAATTTCCCCAGAATTACAGATGAGATCATTCCCCCAGGATTACAGATGGGATAATTCCCCCTGGATTACAGATGGGATAATTCCCCCAGGATTACAGATGATAATTTCCCCAGAATTACAGATGAGATCATTCCCCCAGGATTACAGATGGGATAATTCCCCCTGGATTACAGATGAGATAATTCCCCCAGGATTACAGATGGGATAATTCCCCCAGGATTGCAGATGAGATAATTCCCCCAGGATTACAGATGGGATAATTTCCCCAGAATTACAGATGAGATAATTCCCCCAGGATTACAGATGGGATAATTCCCCCAGGATTATAGATGGGATAATTCCCCCAGGATGACAGATGATAATTTCCCCAGAATTACAGATGAGATAATTCCCCCAGGATTACAGATGGGATAATTCCCCCAGGATTACAGATGGGATAATTCCCCCAGGATTACAGATGGGATAATTCCCCCAGGATTACAGATGGGATAATACCCCCAGAATTACAGATGAGATAATTCCCCCAGGATTACAGATGGGATAATTCCCCCAGGATTACAGATGAGATAATTCCCCCAGAATTACAGATGAGATAATTCCCACAGGATTACAGATGAGATAATTCCCCCAGGATTACAGATGAGATAATTCCCCCAGGATTACAGATGGGATAATTTCCCCAGGATTACAGATGGGATAATTCCCCCAGGATTAGAGATGAGATAATTCCCCCAGGATTACAGATGAGATAATTTCCCCAGGATTACAGATGAGATAATTCCCCCAGGATTACAGATGAGATAATTCCCCCAGGATTACAGATGAGATAATTCCCCCAGAATTACAGATGAGATAATTCCCCCAGGATTACAGATGATAATTCCCCCAGGATTACAGATGAGATAATTCCCCCAAGATTACAGATGGGATAATTCCCCCAGGATTACAGATGGGATAATTCCCCCAGGATTACAGATGGGATAATTTCCCCAGGATTACAGATGGGATAATTCCACCAGGAAATACAGATGGGATAATTTCCCCAGAATTACAGATGAGATAATTCCCGCAGGATTACAGATGTGATAATTCCCGCAGGATTACAGATGGGATAATTCCCCCAGGATTACAGATGGGATAATTCCCGCAGGATTACAGATGGGATAATTTCCCCAAAATTACAGATGAGATAATTTCCCCAGGATTACAGATGGGATAATTCCCCCAGGATTACAGATGGGATAATTCCCCCAGAATTACAGATGGGACAATTTCCCCAAAATTACAGATGAGATAATTTCCCCATGATTACAGATGAGATAATTTCCCCAGGATTACAGATGAGATAATTTCCCCAGAATTACAGATGAGATAATTCCCCCAGGATTACAGATGAGATAATTCCCCAGGATTACAGATGGGATAATTCCCCCAGGATTACAAATGGGATAATTCCCCCAGGATTACAGATGGGATAATTCCCCCAGGATTACAGATGGGATAATTCCCCCAGGATTACAAATGGGATAATTCCCCCAGGATTACAGATGGGATAATTCCCCCTGGATTACAGATGATAATTTCCCCAGAATTACAGATGAGATAATTTCCCCAGAATTACAGATGAGATAATTTCTCCAGGATTACAGATGAGATAATTCCCCCAGGATTACAGATGGGATAATTCCCCCAGGATTATAGATGGGATAATTCCCCCAGGATGACAGATGATAATTTCCCCAGAATTACAGATGAGATCATTCCCCCAGGATTACAGATGAGATAATTCCCCCAGGATTACAGATGGGATAATTCCCCCAGGATTACAGATGAGATAATTCCCCCAGGATTACAGATGAGATAATTTCCCCAGAATTACAGATGAGATAATTTCCCCAGAATTACAGATGAGATAATTTCTCCAGGATTACAGATGGGATAATTCCCCCAGGATTACAGATGGGATAATTCCCCCAGGATTATAGATGGGATAATTCCCCCAGGATGACAGATGATAATTTCCCCAGAATTACAGATGAGATCATTCCCCCAGGATTACAGATGGGATAATTTCTCCAGAATTACAGATGAGATAATTTCTCCAGGATTGCAGATGGGATAATTCCCCCAGGATTACAGATGAGATAATTTCCCCAGAATTACAGATGAGATAATTTCCCCAGAATTACAGATGAGATAATTCCCCCAGGATTACAGATGGGATAATTTCTCCAGAATTACAGATGGGATAATTCCCCCAGAATTACAGATGAGATAATTTCCCCAGAATTACAGATGAGATAATTTCCCCAGAATTACAGATGAGATAATTCCCCCAGAATTACAGATGGGATAATTCCCCCAGGATTACAGATGGGATAATTCCCCCAGCATTACAGATGGGATAATTCCCGCAGGATTACAGATGGGATAATTCCCCCAGGATTACAGATGGGATAATTACCGCAGGATTACAGATGGGATTATTTCCCCAAAATTACAGTTGAGATAATTTCCCCAGGATTACAGATGGGATAATTCCCCCAGGATTACAGATGGGATAATTCCCCCAGCATGAGAGATGGGATAATTCCCGCAGGATTACAGATGGGATAATTCCCCCAGGATTACAGATGGGATAATTCCCGCAGGATTACAGATGGGATAATTTCCCAAAAATTACAGATGGGATAATTCCCCCAGGATTACAGATGGGATAATTCCCCCAGAATTACAGATGGGACAATTTCCCCAGAATTACAGATGAGATAATTTCCCCAGGATTACAGATGAGATAATTCCCCCAGGATTACAGATGAGATAATTCCCCCAGGATTACAGATGGGATAATTCCCCCAGGATTACAGATGGGATAATTCCCCCAGGATTACAGATGGGATAATTCCCCCAGGATTACAAATGGGATAATTCCCCCAGGATTACAGATGGGATAATTCCCCCAGGATGACAGATGATAATTTCCCCAGAATTACAGATGAGATAATTCCCCCAGGATTACAGATGGGATAATTCCCCCAGGATTACAGATGGGATAATTTCCCCAGAATTACAGATGAGATCATTTCTCCAGGATTACAGATGGGATAATTCCCCCAGGATTACAGATGGGATAATTCCCCCTGGATTACAGATGATAATTTCCCCAGAATTACGGATGAGATAATTCCCCCAGGATTACAGATGAGATCATTTCTCCAGGATTACAGATGGGATAATTCCCCCAGGATTACAGATGGGATAATTCCCCCTGGATTACAGATGATAATTTCCCCAGAATTACAGATGAGATAATTTCTCCAGGATTACAGATGAGATATTTCCCCCAGGATTACAGATGGGATAATTTCCCCAGAATTACAGATGAGATCATTCCCCCAGGATTACAGATGGGATAATTCCCCCTGGATTACAGATGAGATATTTCCCCCAGGATTACAGATGGGATAATTTCCCCAGAATTACAGATGAGATCATTCCCCCAGGATTACAGATGGGATAATTCCCCCTGGATTACAGATGGGATAATTCCCCCAGGATTACAGATGATAATTTCCCCAGAATTACAGATGAGATTATTCCCCCAGGATTACAGATGGGATAATTCCCCCTGGATTACAGATGAGATAATTCCCCCAGGATTACAGATGGGATAATTCCCCCAGGATTGCAGATGAGATAATTCCCCCAGGATTACAGATGGGATAATTTCCCCAGAATTACAGATGAGATAATTCCCCCAGGATTACAGATGGGATAATTCCCCCAGGATTATAGATGGGATAATTCCCCCAGGATGACAGATGATAATTTCCCCAGAATTACAGATGAGATAATTCCCCCAGGATTACAGATGGGATAATTCCCCCAGGATTACAGATGGGATAATTCCCCCAGGATTACAGATGGGATAATTCCCCCAGGATTACAGATGGGATAATACCCCCAGAATTACAGATGAGATAATTCCCCCAGGATTACAGATGGGATAATTCCCCCAGGATTACAGATGAGATAATTCCCCCAGAATTACAGATGAGATAATTCCCACAGGATTACAGATGAGATAATTCCCCCAGGATTACAGATGAGATAATTCCCCCAGGATTACAGATGGGATAATTTCCCCAGGATTACAGATGGGATAATTCCCCCAGGATTAGAGATGAGATAATTCCCCCAGGATTACAGATGAGATAATTTCCCCAGGATTACAGATGAGATAATTCCCCCAGGATTACAGATGAGATAATTCCCCCAGGATTACAGATGAGATAATTCCCCCAGAATTACAGATGAGATAATTCCCCCAGGATTACAGATGATAATTCCCCCAGGATTACAGATGAGATAATTCCCCCAAGATTACAGATGGGATAATTCCCCCAGGATTACAGATGGGATAATTCCCCCAGGATTACAGATGGGATAATTTCCCCAGGATTACAGATGGGATAATTCCACCAGGAAATACAGATGGGATAATTTCCCCAGAATTACAGATGAGATAATTCCCGCAGGATTACAGATGTGATAATTCCCGCAGGATTACAGATGGGATAATTCCCCCAGGATTACAGATGGGATAATTCCCGCAGGATTACAGATGGGATAATTTCCCCAAAATTACAGATGAGATAATTTCCCCAGGATTACAGATGGGATAATTCCCCCAGGATTACAGATGGGATAATTCCCCCAGAATTACAGATGGGACAATTTCCCCAAAATTACAGATGAGATAATTTCCCCATGATTACAGATGAGATAATTTCCCCAGGATTACAGATGGGATAATTCCCCCTGGATTACAGATGATAATTTCCCCAGAATTACAGATGGGATAATTCCCCCAGGATTACAGATGGGATAATTCCCCCAGGATTACAGATGGGATAATTCCCCCAGGATTACAGATGGGATAATTCCCCCAGGATTACAGATGGGATAATTCCCCCTGGATTACAGATGATAATTTCCCCAGAATTACAGATGAGATAATTCCCCCAGGATTACAGATGAGATAATTTCTCCAGGATTACAAATGGGATAATTCCCCCAGGATTACAGATGGGATAATTCCCCCAGGATTACAGATGGGATAATTCCCCCTGGATTACAGATGATAATTTCCCCAGAATTACAGATGGGATAATTCCCCCAGGATTACAAATGGGATAATTCCCCCAGGATTACAGATGGGATAATTCCCCCAGAATTACAGATGGGACAATTTCCCCAAAATTACAGATGAGATAATTTCCCCATGATTACAGATGAGATAATTTCCCCAGGATTACAGATGGGATAATTCCCCCTGGATTACAGATGATAATTTCCCCAGAATTACAGATGGGATAATTCCCCCAGGATTACAGATGGGATAATTCCCCCAGGATTACAGATGGGATAATTCCCCCAGGATTACAGATGGGATAATTCCCCCTGGATTACAGATGATAATTTCCCCAGAATTACAGATGAGATAATTCCCCCAGGATTACAGATGAGATAATTTCTCCAGGATTACAAATGGGATAATTCCCCCAGGATTACAGATGGGATAATTCCCCCAGGATTACAGATGGGATAATTCCCCCTGGATTACAGATGATAATTTCCCCAGAATTACAGATGAGATAATTCCCCCAGGATTACAGATGGGATAATTCCCCCAGGATTACAGATGAGATAATTTCCCCAGAATTACAGATGAGATAATTTCTCCAGGATTACAGATGAGATATTTCCCCAGGATTACAGATGGGATAATTTCCCCAAGAATTACAGATGAGATATTTCCCCAGGATTACAGATGGGATAATTTCCCCAGAATTACAGATGAGATAATTCCCCCAGGATTACAGATGGGATAATTCCCCCAGGATTACAGATGGAATAATTCCCCCTGGATTACAGATGATAATTTCCCCAGAATTACAGATGAGATAATTCCCCCAGGATTACAGATGGGATAATTCCCCCAGGATTACAGATGGGATAATTTCCCCAGAATTACAGATGAGATCATTTCTCCAGGATTACAGATGGGATAATTCCCCCAGGATTACAGATGGGATAATTCCCCCTGGATTACAGATGATAATTTCCCCAGAATTACAGATGAGATAATTCCCCCAGGATTACAGATGAGATCATTTCTCCAGGATTACAGATGGGATAATTCCCCCAGGATTACAGATGGGATAATTCCCCCTGGATTACAGATGATAATTTCCCCAGAATTACAGATGAGATAATTTCTCCAGGATTACAGATGAGATATTTCCCCCAGGATTACAGATGGGATAATTTCCCCAGAATTACAGATGAGATCATTCCCCCAGGATTACAGATGGGATAATTCCCCCTGGATTACAGATGAGATATTTCCCCCAGGATTACAGATGGGATAATTTCCCCAGAATTACAGATGAGATCATTCCCCCAGGATTACAGATGGGATAATTCCCCCTGGATTACAGATGGGATAATTCCCCCAGGATTACAGATGATAATTTCCCCAGAATTACAGATGAGATCATTCCCCCAGGATTACAGATGGGATAATTCCCCCTGGATTACAGATGAGATAATTCCCCCAGGATTACAGATGGGATAATTCCCCCAGGATTGCAGATGAGATAATTCCCCCAGGATTACAGATGGGATAATTTCCCCAGAATTACAGATGAGATAATTCCCCCAGGATTACAGATGGGATAATTCCCCCAGGATTATAGATGGGATAATTCCCCCAGGATGACAGATGATAATTTCCCCAGAATTACAGATGAGATAATTCCCCCAGGATTACAGATGGGATAATTCCCCCAGGATTACAGATGGGATAATTCCCCCAGGATTACAGATGGGATAATTCCCCCAGGATTACAGATGGGATAATACCCCCAGAATTACAGATGAGATAATTCCCCCAGGATTACAGATGGGATAATTCCCCCAGGATTACAGATGAGATAATTCCCCCAGAATTACAGATGAGATAATTCCCACAGGATTACAGATGAGATAATTCCCCCAGGATTACAGATGAGATAATTCCCCCAGGATTACAGATGGGATAATTTCCCCAGGATTACAGATGGGATAATTCCCCCAGGATTAGAGATGAGATAATTCCCCCAGGATTACAGATGAGATAATTTCCCCAGGATTACAGATGAGATAATTCCCCCAGGATTACAGATGAGATAATTCCCCCAGGATTACAGATGAGATAATTCCCCCAGAATTACAGATGAGATAATTCCCCCAGGATTACAGATGATAATTCCCCCAGGATTACAGATGAGATAATTCCCCCAAGATTACAGATGGGATAATTCCCCCAGGATTACAGATGGGATAATTCCCCCAGGATTACAGATGGGATAATTTCCCCAGGATTACAGATGGGATAATTCCACCAGGAAATACAGATGGGATAATTTCCCCAGAATTACAGATGAGATAATTCCCGCAGGATTACAGATGTGATAATTCCCGCAGGATTACAGATGGGATAATTCCCCCAGGATTACAGATGGGATAATTCCCGCAGGATTACAGATGGGATAATTTCCCCAAAATTACAGATGAGATAATTTCCCCAGGATTACAGATGGGATAATTCCCCCAGGATTACAGATGGGATAATTCCCCCAGAATTACAGATGGGACAATTTCCCCAAAATTACAGATGAGATAATTTCCCCTGGATTACAGATGAGATAATTTCCCCAGGATTACAGATGAGATAATTTCCCCAGAATTACAGATGAGATAATTCCCCCAGGATTACAGATGAGATAATTCCCCAGGATTACAGATGGGATAATTCCCCCAGGATTACAAATGGGATAATTCCCCCAGGATTACAGATGGGATAATTCCCCCAGGATTACAGATGGGATAATTCCCCCAGGATTACAAATGGGATAATTCCCCCAGGATTACAGATGGGATAATTCCCCCTGGATTACAGATGATAATTTCCCCAGAATTACAGATGAGATAATTTCCCCAGAATTACAGATGAGATAATTTCTCCAGGATTACAGATGAGATAATTCCCCCAGGATTACAGATGGGATAATTCCCCCAGGATTATAGATGGGATAATTCCCCCAGGATGACAGATGATAATTTCCCCAGAATTACAGATGAGATCATTCCCCCAGGATTACAGATGAGATAATTCCCCCAGGATTACAGATGGGAAAATTCCCCCAGGATTACAGATGAGATAATTCCCCCAGGATTACAGATGAGATAATTTCCCCAGAATTACAGATGAGATAATTTCCCCAGAATTACAGATGAGATAATTTCTCCAGGATTACAGATGGGATAATTCCCCCAGGATTACAGATGGGATAATTCCCCCAGGATTATAGATGGGATAATTCCCCCAGGATGACAGATGATAATTTCCCCAGAATTACAGATGAGATCATTCCCCCAGGATTACAGATGGGATAATTTCTCCAGAATTACAGATGAGATAATTTCTCCAGGATTGCAGATGGGATAATTCCCCCAGGATTACAGATGAGATAATTTCCCCAGAATTACAGATGAGATAATTTCCCCAGAATTACAGATGAGATAATTCCCCCAGGATTACAGATGGGATAATTTCTCCAGAATTACAGATGGGATAATTCCCCCAGAATTACAGATGAGATAATTTCCCCAGAATTACAGATGAGATAATTTCCCCAGAATTACAGATGAGATAATTCCCCCAGAATTACAGATGGGATAATTCCCCCAGGATTACAGATGGGATAATTCCCCCAGCATTACAGATGGGATAATTCCCGCAGGATTACAGATGGGATAATTCCCCCAGGATTACAGATGGGATAATTACCGCAGGATTACAGATGGGATTATTTCCCCAAAATTACAGTTGAGATAATTTCCCCAGGATTACAGATGGGATAATTCCCCCAGGATTACAGATGGGATAATTCCCCCAGCATGAGAGATGGGATAATTCCCGCAGGATTACAGATGGGATAATTCCCCCAGGATTACAGATGGGATAATTCCCGCAGGATTACAGATGGGATAATTTCCCAAAAATTACAGATGGGATAATTCCCCCAGGATTACAGATGGGATAATTCCCCCAGAATTACAGATGGGACAATTTCCCCAGAATTACAGATGAGATAATTTCCCCAGGATTACAGATGAGATAATTCCCCCAGGATTACAGATGAGATAATTCCCCCAGGATTACAGATGGGATAATTCCCCCAGGATTACAGATGGGATAATTCCCCCAGGATTACAGATGGGATAATTCCCCCAGGATTACAAATGGGATAATTCCCCCAGGATTACAGATGGGATAATTCCCCCAGGATTACAGATGGGATAATTCCCCCTGGATTACAGATGATAATTTCCCCAGAATTACAGATGAGATAATTCCCCCAGGCTTACAGATGGGATAATTCCCCAGAATTACAGATGAGATAATTCCCCCAGGATTACAGATGAGATAATTTCCCCAGAATTACAGATGAGATAATTTCTCCAGGATTACAGATGAGATATTTCCCCCAGGATTACAGATGAGATAATTCCCCCAGGATTACAGATGGGATAATTCCCCAGGATTACAGATGGGATAATTCCACCAGGATTATAGATGGGATAATTTCCCCAGGATTACAGATGGGATAATTCCCCAGGATTACAGATGGGATAATTCCACCAGGATTATAGATGAGATATTTCCCCCAGGATTACAGATGAGATAATTCCCCCAGGATTACAGATGGGATAATTCCCCAGGATTACAGATGGGATAATTCCACCAGGATTATAGATGGGATAATTTCCCCAGGATTACAGATGGGATAATTTCCCCAGGATGACAGATGATAATTTCCCCAGAATTACAGATGAGATCATTCCCCCAGGATTACAGATGAGATAATTCCCCCAGGATTACAGATGAGATAATTCCCCCAGGATTACAGATGATATAATTCCCCCAGGATTACAGATGAGATAATTCCCCCAGGATTACAGATGAGATAATTCCCCCAGGATTACAGATGGGATAATTTCCCCAGGATTACAGATGAGATAATTTCCCCAGAATTACAGATGAGATAATTTCCCCAGAATTACAGATGAGATAATTTCTCCAGGATTACAGATGAGATAATTTCTCCAGGATTACAGATGAGATAATTCCCCCAGGATTACAGATGGGATAATTCCCCCAGGATTACAGATGGGATAATTCCCCCAGGATTACAGATGGGATAATTCCCCCAGGATTACAGATGGGAGAATTCCCCCAGGATTACAGATGGGATAATTCCCCCTGGATTACAGATGATAATTTCCCCAGAATTACAGATGGGATAATTCCCCCAGGATTACAGATGAGATAATTTCTCCAGGATTACAGATGGGATAATTCCCCCAGGATTACAAATGGGATAATTCCCCCAGGATTACAGATGGGATAATTCCCCCAGGATTACAGATGGGATAATTCCCCCTGGATTACAGATGATAATTTCCCCAGAATTACAGATGAGATAATTCCCCCAGGATTACAGATGAGATAATTTCCCCAGAATTACAGATGAGATAATTTCTCCAGGATTACAGATGGGATAATTCCCCCAGGATTACAGATGAGATATTTTCCCCAAGAATTACAGATGAGATAATTCCCCCAGGATTACAGATGAGATAATTTCCCCAGAATTACAGATGAGATAATTCCCCCAGGATTACAGATGAGATAATTTCCCCAGAATTACAGATGAGATAATTTCCCCAAGAATTACAGATGAGATAATTCCCCCAGGATTACAGATGAGATAATTTCCCCAGAATTACAGATGAGATAATTCCCCCAGGATTACAGATGAGATAATTTCCCCAAGAATTACAGATGAGATAATTTCTCCAGGATTACAGATGAGATATTTCCCCCAGGATTACAGATGAGATAATTTCCCCAGAATTACAGATGAGATAATTTCTCCAGGATTACAGATGAGATATTTCCCCCAGGATTACAGATGGGATAATTCCCCCAGGATTACAGATGAGATAATTTCGCCAGAATTACAGATGAGATAATTTCTCCAGGATTACAGATGGGATAATTCCCCCAGGATTACAAATGGGATAATTCCCCCAGGATTACCGATGGGATAATTCCCCCAGGATTACAGATGGGATAATTCCCCCTGGATTACAGATGATAATTTCCCCAGAATTACAGATGAGATAATTTCCCCAGGATTACAGATGGGATAATTCCCCCAGGATTACAGATGGGATAATTTCCCCAGAATTACAGATGAGATCATTTCTCCAGGATTACAGATGGGATAATTCCCCCAGGATTACAGATGGGATAATTCCCCCTGGATTACAGATGATAATTTCCCCAGAATTACAGATGAGATAATGCCCCCAGGATTACAGATGAGATCATTTCTCCAGGATTACAGATGGGATAATTCCCCCAGGATTACAGATGGGATAATTCCCCCTGGATTACAGATGGGATAATTTCCCCAGAATTACAGATGAGATCATTCCCCCAGGATTACAGATGGGATAATTCCCCCTGGATTACAGATGAGATATTTCCCCCAGGATTACAGATGGGATAATTTCCCCAGAATTACAGATGAGATAATTCCCCCAGGATTACAGATGGGATAATTCCCCCTGGATTACAGATGGGATAATTCCCCCAGGATTACAGATGATAATTTCCCCAGAATTACAGATGAGATCATTCCCCCAGGATTACAGATGGGATAATTCCCCCTGGATTACAGATGAGATAATTCCCCCAGGATTACAGATGGGATAATTCCCCCAGGATTGCAGATGAGATAATTCCCCCAGGATTACAGATGGGATAATTTCCCCAGAATTACAGATGGGATAATTCCCCCAGGATTACAGATGGGATAATTCCCCCAGAATTACAGATGGGACAATTTCCCCAGAATTACAGATGAGATAATTCCCCCAGAATTACAGATGGGACAATTTCCCCAGAATTACAGATGAGATAATTTCCCCAGGATTACAGATGGGATAATTCCCCCAGGATTACAGATGGGATAATTCCCCCAGGATTACAGATGGGATAATTCCCCCAGGATTACAAATGGGATAATTCCCCCAGGATTACAGATGGGATAATTCCCCCAGGATTACAGATGGGATAATTCCCCCTGGATTACAGATGATAATTTCCCCAGAATTACAGATGAGATAATTCCCCCAGGATTACAGATGGGATAATTCCCCAGAATTACAGATGAGATAATTCCCCCAGGATTACAGATGAGATAATTTCCCCAGAATTACAGATGAGATAATTTCTCCAGGATTACAGATGGGATAATTCCCCAGGATTACAGATGGGATAATTCCACCAGGATTATAGATGGGATAATTCCCCCAGGATGACAGATGATAATTTCCCCAGAATTACAGATGAGATCATTCCCCCAGGATTACAGATGAGATAATTCCCCCAGGATTACAGATGAGATAATTCCCCCAGGATTACAGATGAGATAATTCCCCCAGGATTACAGATGAGATAATTCCCCCAGGATTACAGATGGGATAATTTCCCCAGGATTACAGATGAGATAATTTCCCCAGAATTACAGATGAGATAATTTCCCCAGAATTACAGATGAGATAATTTCTCCAGGATTACAGATGAGATAATTTCTCCAGGATTACAGATGAGATAATTCCCCCAGGATTACAGATGGGATAATTCCCCCAGGATTACAGATGGGATAATTCCCCCAGGATTACAGATGGGATAATTCCCCCAGGATTACAGATGGGATAATTCCCCCAGGATTACAGATGGGATAATTCCCCCTGGATTACAGATGATAATTTCCCCAGAATTACAGATGGGATAATTCCCCCAGGATTACAGATGGGATAATTCCCCCAGGATTACAGATGGGATAATTCCCCCAGGATTACAGATGGGATAATTCCCCCAGGATTACAGATGGGATAATTCCCCCTGGATTACAGATGATAATTTCCCCAGAATTACAGATGAGATAATTCCCCCAGGATTACAGATGAGATAATTTCGCCAGAATTACAGATGAGATAATTTCTCCAGGATTACAAATGGGATAATTCCCCCAGGATTACAGATGGGATAATTCCCCCAGGATTACAGATGGGATAATTCCCCCTGGATTACAGATGATAATTTCCCCAGAATTACAGATGAGATAATTCCCCCAGGATTACAGATGGGATAATTCCCCCAGGATTACAGATGAGATAATTTCCCCAGAATTACAGATGAGATAATTTCTCCAGGATTACAGATGAGATATTTCCCCAGGATTACAGATGGGATAATTTCCCCAAGAATTACAGATGAGATATTTCCCCAGGATTACAGATGGGATAATTTCCCCAGAATTACAGATGAGATAATTCCCCCAGGATTACAGATGGGATAATTCCCCCAGGATTACAGATGGAATAATTCCCCCTGGATTACAGATGATAATTTCCCCAGAATTACAGATGAGATAATTCCCCCAGGATTACAGATGGGATAATTCCCCCAGGATTACAGATGGGATAATTTCCCCAGAATTACAGATGAGATCATTTCTCCAGGATTACAGATGGGATAATTCCCCCAGGATTACAGATGGGATAATTCCCCCTGGATTACAGATGATAATTTCCCCAGAATTACAGATGAGATAATTCCCCCAGGATTACAGATGAGATCATTTCTCCAGGATTACAGATGGGATAATTCCCCCAGGATTACAGATGGGATAATTCCCCCTGGATTACAGATGATAATTTCCCCAGAATTACAGATGAGATAATTTCTCCAGGATTACAGATGAGATATTTCCCCCAGGATTACAGATGGGATAATTTCCCCAGAATTACAGATGAGATCATTCCCCCAGGATTACAGATGGGATAATTCCCCCTGGATTACAGATGAGATATTTCCCCCAGGATTACAGATGGGATAATTTCCCCAGAATTACAGATGAGATCATTCCCCCAGGATTACAGATGGGATAATTCCCCCTGGATTACAGATGGGATAATTCCCCCAGGATTACAGATGATAATTTCCCCAGAATTACAGATGAGATCATTCCCCCAGGATTACAGATGGGATAATTCCCCCTGGATTACAGATGAGATAATTCCCCCAGGATTACAGATGGGATAATTCCCCCAGGATTGCAGATGAGATAATTCCCCCAGGATTACAGATGGGATAATTTCCCCAGAATTACAGATGAGATAATTCCCCCAGGATTACAGATGGGATAATTCCCCCAGGATTATAGATGGGATAATTCCCCCAGGATGACAGATGATAATTTCCCCAGAATTACAGATGAGATAATTCCCCCAGGATTACAGATGGTATAATTCCCCCAGGATTACAGATGGGATAATTCCCCCAGGATTACAGATGGGATAATTCCCCCAGGATTACAGATGGGATAATACCCCCAGAATTACAGATGAGATAATTCCCCCAGGATTACAGATGGGATAATTCCCCCAGGATTACAGATGAGATAATTCCCCCAGAATTACAGATGAGATAATTCCCACAGGATTACAGATGAGATAATTCCCCCAGGATTACAGATGAGATAATTCCCCCAGGATTACAGATGGGATAATTTCCCCAGGATTACAGATGGGATAATTCCCCCAGGATTAGAGATGAGATAATTCCCCCAGGATTACAGATGAGATAATTTCCCCAGGATTACAGATGAGATAATTCCCCCAGGATTACAGATGAGATAATTCCCCCAGGATTACAGATGAGATAATTCCCCCAGAATTACAGATGAGATAATTCCCCCAGGATTACAGATGATAATTCCCCCAGGATTACAGATGAGATAATTCCCCCAAGATTACAGATGGGATAATTCCCCCAGGATTACAGATGGGATAATTCCCCCAGGATTACAGATGGGATAATTTCCCCAGGATTACAGATGGGATAATTCCACCAGGAAATACAGATGGGATAATTTCCCCAGAATTACAGATGAGATAATTCCCGCAGGATTACAGATGTGATAATTCCCGCAGGATTACAGATGGGATAATTCCCCCAGGATTACAGATGGGATAATTCCCGCAGGATTACAGATGGGATAATTTCCCCAAAATTACAGATGAGATAATTTCCCCAGGATTACAGATGGGATAATTCCCCCAGGATTACAGATGGGATAATTCCCCCAGAATTACAGATGGGACAATTTCCCCAAAATTACAGATGAGATAATTTCCCCATGATTACAGATGAGATAATTTCCCCAGGATTACAGATGAGATAATTTCCCCAGAATTACAGATGAGATAATTCCCCCAGGATTACAGATGAGATAATTCCCCAGGATTACAGATGGGATAATTCCCCCAGGATTACAAATGGGATAATTCCCCCTGGATTACAGATGATAATTTCCCCAGAATTACAGATGAGATAATTTCCCCAGAATTACAGATGAGATAATTTCTCCAGGATTACAGATGAGATAATTCCCCCAGGATTACAGATGGGATAATTCCCCCAGGA
Source organism: Myxine glutinosa (assembly GCF_964187855.1). NCBI lineage: Eukaryota > Metazoa > Chordata > Myxini > Myxiniformes > Myxinidae > Myxine > Myxine glutinosa. The sequence continues at coordinate 168,208,562 of NC_136267.1, read as the reverse complement.
TTATAGATGGGATAATTCCCCCAGGATGACAGATGATAATTTCCCCAGAATTACAGATGAGATCATTCCCCCAGGATTACAGATGAGATAATTCCCCCAGGATTACAGATGGGATAATTCCCCCAGGATTACAGATGAGATAATTCCCCCAGGATTACAGATGAGATAATTTCCCCAGAATTACAGATGAGATAATTTCCCCAGAATTACAGATGAGATAATTTCTCCAGGATTACAGATGGGATAATTCCCCCAGGATTACAGATGGGATAATTCCCCCAGGATTATAGATGGGATAATTCCCCCAGGATGACAGATGATAATTTCCCCAGAATTACAGATGAGATCATTCCCCCAGGATTACAGATGGGATAATTTCTCCAGAATTACAGATGAGATAATTTCTCCAGGATTGCAGATGGGATAATTCCCCCAGGATTACAGATGAGATAATTTCCCCAGAATTACAGATGAGATAATTTCCCCAGAATTACAGATGAGATAATTCCCCCAGGATTACAGATGGGATAATTTCTCCAGAATTACAGATGGGATAATTCCCCCAGAATTACAGATGAGATAATTTCCCCAGAATTACAGATGAGATAATTTCCCCAGAATTACAGATGAGATAATTCCCCCAGAATTACAGATGGGATAATTCCCCCAGGATTACAGATGGGATAATTCCCCCAGCATTACAGATGGGATAATTCCCGCAGGATTACAGATGGGATAATTCCCCCAGGATTACAGATGGGATAATTACCGCAGGATTACAGATGGGATTATTTCCCCAAAATTACAGATGAGATAATTTCCCCAGGATTACAGATGGGATAATTCCCCCAGGATTACAGATGGGATAATTCCCCCAGCATGAGAGATGGGATAATTCCCGCAGGATTACAGATGGGATAATTCCCCCAGGATTACAGATGGGATAATTCCCGCAGGATTACAGATGGGATAATTTCCCAAAAATTACAGATGGGATAATTCCCCCAGGATTACAGATGGGATAATTCCCCCAGAATTACAGATGGGACAATTTCCCCAGAATTACAGATGAGATAATTTCCCCAGGATTACAGATGAGATAATTCCCCCAGGATTACAGATGAGATAATTCCCCCAGGATTACAGATGGGATAATTCCCCCAGGATTACAGATGGGATAATTCCCCCAGGATTACAGATGGGATAATTCCCCCAGGATTACAAATGGGATAATTCCCCCAGGATTACAGATGGGATAATTCCCCCAGGATTACAGATGGGATAATTCCCCCTGGATTACAGATGATAATTTCCCCAGAATTACAGATGAGATAATTCCCCCAGGATTACAGATGGGATAATTCCCCAGAATTACAGATGAGATAATTCCCCCAGGATTACAGATGAGATAATTTCCCCAGAATTACAGATGAGATAATTTCTCCAGGATTACAGATGAGATATTTCCCCCAGGATTACAGATGAGATAATTCCCCCAGGATTACAGATGGGATAATTCCCCAGGATTACAGATGGGATAATTCCACCAGGATTATAGATGGGATAATTTCCCCAGGATTACAGATGGGATAATTCCCCAGGATTACAGATGGGATAATTCCACCAGGATTATAGATGGGATAATTTCCCCAGGATTACAGATGGGATAATTTCCCCAGGATGACAGATGATAATTTCCCCAGAATTACAGATGAGATCATTCCCCCAGGATTACAGATGAGATAATTCCCCCAGGATTACAGATGAGATAATTCCCCCAGGATTACAGATGAGATAATTCCCCCAGGATTACAGATGAGATAATTCCCCCAGGATTACAGATGAGATAATTCCCCCAGGATTACAGATGGGATAATTTCCCCAGGATTACAGATGAGATAATTTCCCCAGAATTACAGATGAGATAATTTCCCCAGAATTACAGATGAGATAATTTCTCCAGGATTACAGATGAGATAATTTCTCCAGGATTACAGATGAGATAATTCCCCCAGGATTACAGATGGGATAATTCCCCCAGGATTACAGATGGGATAATTCCCCCAGGATTACAGATGGGATAATTCCCCCAGGATTACAGATGGGAGAATTCCCCCAGGATTACAGATGGGATAATTCCCCCTGGATTACAGATGATAATTTCCCCAGAATTACAGATGGGATAATTCCCCCAGGATTACAGATGGGATAATTCCCCCAGGATTACAGATGGGATAATTCCCCCAGGATTACAGATGGGAGAATTCCCCCAGGATTACAGATGGGATAATTCCCCCTGGATTACAGATGATAATTTCCCCAGAATTACAGATGGGATAATTCCCCCAGGATTACAGATGAGATAATTTCTCCAGGATTACAGATGGGATAATTCCCCCAGGATTACAAATGGGATAATTCCCCCAGGATTACAGATGGGATAATTCCCCCAGGATTACAGATGGGATAATTCCCCCTGGATTACAGATGATAATTTCCCCAGAATTACAGATGAGATAATTCCCCCAGGATTACAGATGAGATAATTTCCCCAGAATTACAGATGAGATAATTTCTCCAGGATTACAGATGGGATAATTCCCCCAGGATTACAGATGAGATATTTTCCCCAAGAATTACAGATGAGATAATTCCCCCAGGATTACAGATGAGATAATTTCCCCAGAATTACAGATGAGATAATTCCCCCAGGATTACAGATGAGATAATTTCCCCAGAATTACAGATGAGATAATTTCCCCAAGAATTACAGATGAGATAATTCCCCCAGGATTACAGATGAGATAATTTCCCCAGAATTACAGATGAGATAATTCCCCCAGGATTACAGATGAGATAATTTCCCCAAGAATTACAGATGAGATAATTCCCCCAGGATTACAGATGAGATAATTTCCCCAGAATTACAGATGAGATAATTTCTCCAGGATTACAGATGAGATATTTCCCCCAGGATTACAGATGGGATAATTCCCCCAGGATTACAGATGAGATAATTTCGCCAGAATTACAGATGAGATAATTTCTCCAGGATTACAGATGGGATAATTCCCCCAGGATTACAAATGGGATAATTCCCCCAGGATTACCGATGGGATAATTCCCCCAGGATTACAGATGAGATAATTCCCCCTGGATTACAGATGATAATTTCCCCAGAATTACAGATGAGATAATTTCCCCAGGATTACAGATGGGATAATTCCCCCAAGAATTACAGATGAGATAATTCCCCCAGGATTACAGATGAGATAATTTCCCCAGAATTACAGATGAGATAATTTCTCCAGGATTACAGATGAGATATTTCCCCCAGGATTACAGATGGGATAATTCCCCCAGGATTACAGATGAGATAATTTCGCCAGAATTACAGATGAGATAATTTCTCCAGGATTACAGATGGGATAATTCCCCCAGGATTACAAATGGGATAATTCCCCCAGGATTACCGATGGGATAATTCCCCCAGGATTACAGATGGGATAATTCCCCCTGGATTACAGATGATAATTTCCCCAGAATTACAGATGAGATAATTTCCCCAGGATTACAGATGGGATAATTCCCCCAGGATTACAGATGGGATAATTTCCCCAGAATTACAGATGAGATCATTTCTCCAGGATTACAGATGGGATAATTCCCCCAGGATTACAGATGGGATAATTCCCCCTGGATTACAGATGATAATTTCCCCAGAATTACAGATGAGATAATGCCCCCAGGATTACAGATGAGATCATTTCTCCAGGATTACAGATGGGATAATTCCCCCAGGATTACAGATGGGATAATTCCCCCTGGATTACAGATGATAATTTCCCCAGAATTACAGATGAGATAATTTCTCCAGGATTACAGATGAGATATTTCCCCCAGGATTACAGATGGGATAATTTCCCCAGAATTACAGATGAGATCATTCCCCCAGGATTACAGATGGGATAATTCCCCCTGGATTACAGATGAGATATTTCCCCCAGGATTACAGATGGGATAATTTCCCCAGAATTACAGATGAGATAATTCCCCCAGGATTACAGATGGGATAATTCCCCCTGGATTACAGATGGGATAATTCCCCCAGGATTACAGATGATAATTTCCCCTGGATTACAGATGATAATTCCCCCTGGATTACAGATGAGATATTTCCCCCAGGATTACAGATGGGATAATTTCCCCAGAATTACAGATGAGATCATTCCCCCAGGATTACAGATGGGATAATTCCCCCTGGATTACAGATGAGATAATTCCCCCAGGATTACAGATGGGATAATTCCCCCAGGATTGCAGATGAGATAATTCCCCCAGGATTACAGATGGGATAATTTCCCCAGAATTACAGATGAGATAATTCCCCCAGGATTACAGATGAGATAATTTCCCCAGGATTATAGATGGGATAATTTCCCCAGGATTAGAGATGAGATAATTCCCCCAGGATTACAGATGGGATAATTCCCCCAGGATTATAGATGGGATAATTTCCCCAGGATTAGAGATGAGATAATTCCCCCAGGATTATAGATGGGATAATTCCCCCAGGATGACAGATGGGATAATTCCCCCAGGATTACAGATGGGATAATTCCCCCAGGATTACAGATGGGATAATTCCCCCAGGATTACAGATGGGATAATTCCCCCAGGATTACAAATGGGATAATTCCCCCAGGATTACAGATGGGATAATTCCCCCAGGATTACAGATGGGATAATTCCCCCTGGATTACAGATGATAATTTCCCCAGAATTACAGATGAGATAATTTCCCCAGAATTACAGATGAGATCATTTCTCCAGGATTACAGATGAGATAATTCCCCCAGGATTACAGATGGGATAATTCCCCCAGGATTATAGATGGGATAATTCCCCCAGGATGACAGATGATAATTTCCCCAGAATTACAGATGAGATCATTCCCCCAGGATTACAGATGAGATAATTCCCCCAGGATTACAGATGGGATAATTCCCCCAGGATTACAGATGAGATAATTCCCCCAGGATTACAGATGGGATAATTTCCCCAGAATTACAGATGAGATAATTCCCCCAGGATTACAGATGAGATAATTTCCCCAGAATTTCAGATGAGATAATTCCCCCAGGATTACAGATGAGATAATTCCCCCAGGATTACAGATGAGATAATTCCCCCAGGATTACAGATGAGATAATTTCCCCAGGATTACAGATGAGATAATTCCCCCAGGATTACAGATGAGATAATTCCCCCAGAATTACAGATGAGATAATTCCCCCAGGATTACAGATGAGATAATTCCCCCAGGATTACAGATGAGATAATTTCCCCAGAATTACAGATGAGATAATTTCCCCAGAATTACAGATGAGATAATTTCTCCAGGATTACAGATGAGATAATTCCCCCAGGATTACAGATGGGATAATTCCCCCAGGATTATAGATGGGATAATTCCCCCAGGATGACAGATGATAATTTCCCCAGAATTACAGATGAGATAATTCCCCCAGGATTACAGATGGGATAATTCCCCCAGGATTACAGATGGGATAATTCCCCCAGGATTACAGATGGGATAATTCCCCCAGGATTACAGATGGGATAATACCCCCAGAATTACAGATGAGATAATTCCCCCAGGATTACAGATGGAATAATTCCCCCAGGATTACAGATGGGATAATTCCCCCAGGATTACAGATGAGATAATTCCCCCAGAATTACAGATGAGATAATTCCCACAGGATTACAGATGAGATAATTCCCCCAGGATTACAGATGAGATAATTCCCCCAGGATTACAGATGAGATAATTCCCCCAGGATTACAGATGAGATAATTCCCCCAGGATTACAGATGGGATAATTCCCCCAGGATTACAGATGGGATAATTCCCCCAGGATTACAGGTGGGATAATTCCCCTGGATTACAGATGGGATAATTCCCCCAGGATTACAGATGGGATAATTCCCCCAGGATTACAGATGGGATAATTCCCCCAGGATTACAGATGGGATAATTCCCCCAGGATTACAGGTGGGATAATTCCCCCAGGATTACAGATGAGATCATTCCCCCAGGATTACAGATGAGATCATTCCCCCAGGATTACAGATGGGATAATTCCCCCAGGATTACAGATGGGATAATTCCCCCAGGATTACAGGTGGGATAATTTCCCCAGGATTACATATGGGATAATTCCACCAGAATTACAGATGGGATAATTTCCCCAGGATTACAGATGGGATAATTTCCCCAGAATTACAGATGAGATAATTCCCGCAGGACTACAGATGGGATAATTCCCCCAGGATTACAGATGGGATAATTCCCGCAGGATTACAGATGGGATAATTCCCCCAGGATTACAGATGGGATAATTCCCGCAGGATTACAGATGGGATAATTTCCCCAGAATTACAGATGAGATAATTTCCCCAGGATTACAGATGGGATAATTCCCCCAGAATTACAGATGGGATAATTCCCCTAGAATTACAGATGGGACAATTTCCCCAGAATTACAGATGAGATAATTTCCCCAGAATTACAGATGGGATAATTCCCCTAGAATTACTGATGGGACAATTTCCCCAGAATTACAGATGAGATAATTTCCCCAGAATTACAGATGAGATAATTTCCCCAGAATTACAGATGAGATAATTTCCCCAGAATTACAGATGAGATAATTCCCCTAGAATTACAGATGGGACAATTTTCCCAGAATTACAGATGAGATAATTTCCCCAGAATTACAGATGAGATAATTCCCCTAGAATTACAGATGAGATAATTTCCCCAGAATTACAGATGAGATAATTTCCCCAGAATTACAGATGAGATAATTCCCCCAGAATTACAGATGGGATAATTCCCCTAGAATTACAGATGGGACAATTTCCCCAGAATTACAGATGAGATAATTCCCCCAGAATTACAGATGGGATAATTCCCCTAGAATTACAGATGGGACAATTTCCCCAGAATTACAGATGAGATAATTTCCCCAGAATTACAGATGAGATAATTTCCCCAGAATTACAGATGAGATAATTTCCCCAGAATTACAGATGAGATAATTCCCCCAGGATTACAGATGAGATAATTCCCCCAGGATTACGATGAGATAATTCCCCCAGGATTATAGATGAGATAATTCCCCCAGGATTATAGATGAGATAATTCCCCCAGGATTATAGATGAGATAATTCCCCCAGGATTACAGATGAGATAATTCCCCCAGAATTACAGATGAGATAATTCCCCCAGGATTACAGATGAGATAATTCCCCCAGGATTACAGATGGTATAATTCCCCCAGGATTACAGATGGGATAATTCCCCCAGAATTACAGATGGGACAATTTCCCCATGATTACAGATGGGATAATTCCTCCAGAATTACAGATGGGATAATTTCCCCATGATTACAGATGGGATAATTCCTCCAGAATTACAGATGGGATAATTCCCCCAGGATTACAGATGGGATAATTCCCCCAGGATTACAGATGGGATAATTCCCCCAGGATTACAGATGAGATAATTCCCCCAGAATTACAGATGGGATAATTCCCCCAGAATTACAGATGGGACAATTTCCCCAGAATTACAGATGAGATAATTTCCCCAGAATTACAGATGAGATAATTTCCCCAGAATTACAGATGAGATAATTCCCCCAGGATTACAGATGAGATAATTCCCCCAGGATTACAGATGAGATAATTCCCCCAGGATTACAGATGAGATAATTCCCCCAGGATTACAGATGAGATAATTCCCCCAAATTACAGATGGGATAATTTCCCCAGGATTACAGATGGGATAATTCCCCAGGATTACAGATGGGATAATTCCCCAGGATTACAGATGGGATAATTCCCCCAGGATTACAGATGGGATAATTCCCCAGGATTACAGATGGGATAATTCCCCAGGATTACAGATGGGATAATTCCCCAGGATTACAGATGGGATAATTCCCCCAGGATTACAGATGGGATAATTCCCCAGGATTACAGATGGGATAATTCCCCAGGATTACAGATGGGATAATTCCCCAGGATTACAGATGGGATAATTCCCCCAGGATTACAGATGGGATAATTCCCCAGGATTACAGATGGGATAATTCCCCAGGATTACAGATGGGATCATTCCCCAGGATTACAGATGGGATAATTCCCCCAGGATTACAGATGGGATAATTCCCCAGGATTACAGATGGGATAATTCCCCCAGGATTTCAGATGAAATAATTCCCCCAGGATTACAGATGGGATAATTCCCCCAGGATTTCAGATGAAATAATTCCCCCAGGATTACAGATGGGATAATTCCCCCAGGATTACAGATGAGATAACTTCCCCTGGATTAGAGATGGGATAATTCCCCCAGGATTACAGATGGGATAATTCCCCCAGGATTTCAGATGAAATAATTCCCCCAGGATTACAGATGGGATAATTCCCCCAGGATTTCAGATGAAATAATTCCCCCAGGATTACAGATGGGATAATTCCCCCAGGATTACAGATGGGATAATTCCCCCAGGATTACAGATGAGATAATTCCCACAGGATTACAGATGGGATAATTCCCCCAGGATTACAGATGAGATAATTCCCCCAGGATTACAGATGAGATAATTCCCCCAGGATTACAGATGAGATAATTCCCCCAGGATTACAGATGAGATAATTCCCACAGGATTACAGATGAGATAATTCCCCCAGGATTACAGATGAGATCATTCCCCCAGGATTACAGATGGGATAATTCCCCCAGGATTACAGATGGGATAATTCCCCCAGGATTACAGGTGGGATAATTTCCCCAGGATTACATATGGGATAATTCCCCCAGGATTACAGATGAGATAATTCCCCCAGGATTACAGATGAGATAATTTCCCCAGGATTACAGATGAGATAATTCCCCCAGGATTACAGATGAGATAATTCCCCCAGAATTACAGATGAGATAATTCCCCCAGGATTACAGATGAGATAATTCCCCCAGGATTACAGATGAGATAATTTCCCCAGAATTACAGATGAGATAATTTCCCCAGAATTACAGATGAGATAATTTCTCCAGGATTACAGATGAGATAATTCCCCCAGGATTACAGATGGGATAATTCCCCCAGGATTATAGATGGGATAATTCCCCCAGGATGACAGATGATAATTTCCCCAGAATTACAGATGAGATAATTCCCCCAGGATTACAGATGGGATAATTCCCCCAGGATTACAGATGGGATAATTCCCCCAGGATTACAGATGGGATAATTCCCCCAGGATTACAGATGGGATAATACCCCCAGAATTACAGATGAGATAATTCCCCCAGGATTACAGATGGAATAATTCCCCCAGGATTACAGATGGGATAATTCCCCCAGGATTACAGATGAGATAATTCCCCCAGAATTACAGATGAGATAATTCCCACAGGATTACAGATGAGATAATTCCCCCAGGATTACAGATGAGATAATTCCCCCAGGATTACAGATGAGATAATTCCCCCAGGATTACAGATGAGATAATTCCCCCAGGATTACAGATGGGATAATTCCCCCAGGATTACAGATGGGATAATTCCCCCAGGATTACAGGTGGGATAATTCCCCTGGATTACAGATGGGATAATTCCCCCAGGATTACAGATGGGATAATTCCCCCAGGATTACAGATGGGATAATTCCCCCAGGATTACAGATGGGATAATTCCCCCAGGATTACAGGTGGGATAATTCCCCCAGGATTACAGATGAGATCATTCCCCCAGGATTACAGATGAGATCATTCCCCCAGGATTACAGATGGGATAATTCCCCCAGGATTACAGATGGGATAATTCCCCCAGGATTACAGGTGGGATAATTTCCCCAGGATTACATATGGGATAATTCCACCAGAATTACAGATGGGATAATTTCCCCAGGATTACAGATGGGATAATTTCCCCAGAATTACAGATGAGATAATTCCCGCAGGACTACAGATGGGATAATTCCCCCAGGATTACAGATGGGATAATTCCCGCAGGATTACAGATGGGATAATTCCCCCAGGATTACAGATGGGATAATTCCCGCAGGATTACAGATGGGATAATTTCCCCAGAATTACAGATGAGATAATTTCCCCAGGATTACAGATGGGATAATTCCCCCAGAATTACAGATGGGATAATTCCCCTAGAATTACAGATGGGACAATTTCCCCAGAATTACAGATGAGATAATTTCCCCAGAATTACAGATGGGATAATTCCCCTAGAATTACAGATGGGACAATTTCCCCAGAATTACAGATGAGATAATTTCCCCAGAATTACAGATGAGATAATTTCCCCAGAATTACAGATGAGATAATTTCCCCAGAATTACAGATGAGATAATTCCCCTAGAATTACAGATGGGACAATTTCCCCAGAATTACAGATGAGATAATTTCCCCAGAATTACAGATGAGATAATTCCCCTAGAATTACAGATGAGATAATTTCCCCAGAATTACAGATGAGATAATTTCCCCAGAATTACAGATGAGATAATTCCCCCAGAATTACAGATGGGATAATTCCCCTAGAATTACAGATGGGACAATTTCCCCAGAATTACAGATGGGATAATTCCCCTAGAATTACAGATGGGACAATTTCCCCAGAATTACAGATGAGATAATTTCCCCAGAATTACAGATGAGATAATTCCCCCAGGATTACAGATGAGATAATTCCCCCAGGATTACGATGAGATAATTCCCCCAGGATTACAGATGAGATAATTCCCCCAGGATTATAGATGAGATAATTCCCCCAGGATTATAGATGAGATAATTCCCCCAGGATTACGATGAGATAATTCCCCCAGGATTACAGATGAGATAATTCCCCCAGGATTATAGATGAGATAATTCCCCCAGGATTATAGATGAGATAATTCCCCCAGGATTACAGATGAGATAATTCCCCCAGGATTACAGATGAGATAATTCCCCCAGGATTACAGATGGTATAATTCCCCCAGGATTACAGATGGGATAATTCCCCCAGAATTACAGATGGGACAATTTCCCCATGATTACAGATGGGATAATTCCTCCAGAATTACAGATGGGATAATTTCCCCATGATTACAGATGGGATAATTCCTCCAGAATTACAGATGGGATAATTCCCCCAGGATTACAGATGGGATAATTCCCCCAGGATTACAGATGGGATAATTCCCCCAGGATTACAGATGAGATAATTCCCCCAGAATTACAGATGGGATAATTCCCCCAGAATTACAGATGGGACATTTTCCCCAGAATTACAGATGAGATAATTTCCCCAGAATTACAGATGAGATAATTTCCCCAGAATTACAGACGAGATAATTCCCCCAGGATTACAGATGAGATAATTCCCCCAGGATTACAGATGAGATAATTCCCCCAGGATTACAGATGAGATAATTCCCCCAGGATTACAGATGAGATAATTCCCCCAAATTACAGATGGGATAATTTCCCCAGGATTACAGATGGGATAATTCCCCAGGATTACAGATGGGATAATTCCCCAGGATTACAGATGGGATAATTCCCCCAGGATTACAGATGGGATAATTCCCCAGGATTACAGATGGGATAATTCCCCAGGATTACAGATGGGATAATTCCCCAGGATTACAGATGGGATAATTCCCCCAGGATTACAGATGGGATAATTCCCCAGGATTACAGATGGGATAATTCCCCAGGATTACAGATGGGATAATTCCCCAGGATTACAGATGGGATAATTCCCCCAGGATTACAGATGGGATAATTCCCCAGGATTACAGATGGGATAATTCCCCAGGATTACAGATGGGATCATTCCCCAGGATTACAGATGGGATAATTCCCCCAGGATTACAGATGGGATAATTCCCCAGGATTACAGATGGGATAATTCCCCCAGGATTTCAGATGAAATAATTCCCCCAGGATTACAGATGGGATAATTCCCCCAGGATTTCAGATGAAATAATTCCCCCAGGATTACAGATGGGATAATTCCCCCAGGATTACAGATGAGATAACTTCCCCTGGATTAGAGATGGGATAATTCCCCCAGGATTACAGATGGGATAATTCCCCCAGGATTTCAGATGAAATAATTCCCCCAGGATTACAGATGGGATAATTCCCCCAGGATTTCAGATGAAATAATTCCCCCAGGATTACAGATGGGATAATTCCCCCAGGATTACAGATGGGATAATTCCCCCAGGATTACAGATGAGATAATTCCCACAGGATTACAGATGGGATAATTCCCCCAGGATTACAGATGAGATAATTCCCCCAGGATTACAGATGAGATAATTCCCCCAGGATTACAGATGAGATAATTCCCCCAGGATTACAGATGAGATAATTCCCACAGGATTACAGATGAGATAATTCCCCCAGGATTACAGATGAGATCATTCCCCCAGGATTACAGATGGGATAATTCCCCCAGGATTACAGATGGGATAATTCCCCCAGGATTACAGGTGGGATAATTTCCCCAGGATTACATATGGGATAATTCCACCAGAATTACAGATGGGATAATTTCCCCAGGATTACAGATGGGATAATTTCCCCAGAATTACAGATGAGATAATTCCCGCAGGACTACAGATGGGATAATTCCCCCAGGATTACAGATGGGATAATTCCCGCAGGATTACAGATGGGATAATTCCCCCAGGATTACAGATGGGATAATTCCCGCAGGATTACAGATGGGATAATTTCCCCAGAATTACAGATGAGATAATTTCCCCAGGATTACAGATGGGATAATTCCCCCAGAATTACAGATGGGATAATTCCCCTAGAATTACAGATGGGACAATTTCCCCAGAATTACAGATGAGATAATTTCCCCAGAATTACAGATGGGATAATTCCCCTAGAATTACAGATGGGACAATTTCCCCAGAATTACAGATGAGATAATTTCCCCAGAATTACAGATGAGATAATTTCCCCAGAATTACAGATGAGATAATTTCCCCAGAATTACAGATGAGATAATTCCCCTAGAATTACAGATGGGACAATTTCCCCAGAATTACAGATGAGATAATTTCCCCAGAATTACAGATGAGATAATTCCCCTAGAATTACAGATGAGATAATTTCCCCAGAATTACAGATGAGATAATTTCCCCAGAATTACAGATGAGATAATTCCCCCAGAATTACAGATGGGATAATTCCCCTAGAATTACAGATGGGACAATTTCCCCAGAATTACAGATGAGATAATTCCCCCAGAATTACAGATGGGATAATTCCCCTAGAATTACAGATGGGACAATTTCCCCAGAATTACAGATGAGATAATTTCCCCAGGATTACAGATGGTATAATTCCCCCAGGATTACAGATGGGATAATTCCCCCAGAATTACAGATGGGACAATTTCCCCATGATTACAGATGGGATAATTCCTCCAGAATTACAGATGGGATAATTTCCCCATGATTACAGATGGGATAATTCCTCCAGAATTACAGATGGGATAATTCCCCCAGGATTACAGATGGGATAATTCCCCCAGGATTACAGATGGGATAATTCCCCCAGGATTACAGATGAGATAATTCCCCCAGAATTACAGATGGGATAATTCCCCCAGAATTACAGATGGGACAATTTCCCCAGAATTACAGATGAGATAATTTCCCCAGAATTACAGATGAGATAATTTCCCCAGAATTACAGACGAGATAATTCCCCCAGGATTACAGATGAGATAATTCCCCCAGGATTACAGATGAGATAATTCCCCCAGGATTACAGATGAGATAATTCCCCCAGGATTACAGATGAGATAATTCCCCCAAATTACAGATGGGATAATTTCCCCAGGATTACAGATGGGATAATTCCCCAGGATTACAGATGGGATAATTCCCCAGGATTACAGATGGGATAATTCCCCCAGGATTACAGATGGGATAATTCCCCAGGATTACAGATGGGATAATTCCCCAGGATTACAGATGGGATAATTCCCCAGGATTACAGATGGGATAATTCCCCCAGGATTACAGATGGGATAATTCCCCAGGATTACAGATGGGATAATTCCCCAGGATTACAGATGGGATAATTCCCCAGGATTACAGATGGGATAATTCCCCCAGGATTACAGATGGGATAATTCCCCAGGATTACAGATGGGATAATTCCCCAGGATTACAGATGGGATCATTCCCCAGGATTACAGATGGGATAATTCCCCCAGGATTACAGATGGGATAATTCCCCAGGATTACAGATGGGATAATTCCCCCAGGATTTCAGATGAAATAATTCCCCAGGATTACAGATGGGATAATTCCCCAGGATTACAGATGGGATAATTCCCCAGGATTACAGATGGGATAATTCCCCAGGATTACAGATGGGATAATTTCCCCAGGATTACAGATGGGATCATTCCCCAGGATTACAGATGGGATAATTCCCCCAGGATTACAGATGGGATAATTCCCCAGGATTACAGATGGGATAATTCCCCCAGGATTTCAGATGAAATAATTCCCCCAGGATTACAGATGGGATAATTCCCCCAGGATTTCAGATGAAATAATTCCCCCAGGATTACAGATGGGATAATTCCCCCAGGATTACAGATGAGATAACTTCCCCTGGATTAGAGATGGGATAATTCCCCCAGGATTACAGATGGGATAATTCCCCCAGGATTTCAGATGAAATAATTCCCCCAGGATTACAGATGGGATCATTCCCCCAGGATTTCAGATGAAATAATTCCCCCAGGATTACAGATGGGATAATTCCCCCAGGATTACAGATGGGATAATTCCCCCAGGATTACAGATGAGATAATTCCCACAGGATTACAGATGGGATAATTCCCCCAGGATTACAGATGAGATAATTCCCCCAGGATTACAGATGAGATAATTCCCCCAGGATTACAGATGAGATAATTCCCACAGGATTACAGATGAGATAATTCCCCCAGGATTACAGATGAGATAATTCCCACAGGATTACAGATGAGATAATTCCCCCAAGATTACAGATGGGATAATTTCCCCAGGATTACAGATGGGATAATTCCCTCAGGATAACAGATGAGATAATTCCCCCAGGATAACAGATGGGATAAATTCCCCTGGATTAGAGATGGGATAATTCCCTCAGGATAACAGATGAGATAATTCCCCCAGGATAACAGATGAGATAACTTCCCCAGGATTACAGATGGGATAATTCCTCCAGGATTACAGATGGGATAATTCCCTCAGGATAACAGATGAGATAATTCCCCCAGGATAACAGATGGGATAACTTCCCCTGGATTACAGATGAGATAATTCTCCCAGGATAACAGATGAGATAACTTCCCCAGGATTACAGATGGGATAATTCCTCCAGAATTACAGATGGGATAATTCCCCCAGGATTACAGATGGGATAATTCCCCCAGGATTACAGATGGGATAATTCCCCCAGGATTACAGATGGGATAATTCCCCCAGGATTACAGATGGGATAATTCCCCCAGGATTACAGATGGGATAATTCCCCCAGCATTACAGATGGGATAATTCCCGCAGGATTACAGATGGGATAATTCCCCCAGGATTACAGATGGGATAATTCCCGCAGGATTACAGATGGGATAATTTCCCCAAAATTACAGATCAGATAATTTCCCCAGGATTACAGATGGGATAATTCCCCCAGGATTACAGATGGGATAATTCCCCCAGCATTACAGATGGGATAATTCCCGCAGGATTACAGATGGGATAATTCCCCCAGGATTACAGATGGGATAATTCCCCCAGGATTACAGATGGGATAATTCCCCCAGCATTACAGATGGGATAATTCCCGCAGGATTACAGATGGGATAATTCCCCCAGGATTACAGATGGGATAATTCCCCCAGAATTACAGATGGGACAATTTCCCCAGAATTACAGATGAGATAATTTCCCCGGGATTACAGATGAGATAATTCCCCCAGGATTACAGATGAGATAATTCCCCCAGGATTACAGATGGGATAATTCCCCCAGCATTACAGATGGGATAATTCCCGCAGGATTACAGATGGGATAATTCCCCCAGGATTACAGATGGGATAATTCCCCCAGGATTACAGATGGGATAATTCCCCCAGCATTACAGATGGGATAATTCCCGCAGGATTACAGATGGGATAATTCCCCCAGGATTACAGATGGGATAATTCCCCCAGAATTACAGATGGGACAATTTCCCCAGAATTACAGATGAGATAATTCCCCCAGAATTACAGATGGGACAATTTCCCCAGAATTACAGATGAGATAATTTCCCCAGGATTACAGATGAGATAATTCCCCCAGGATTACAGATGAGATAATTCCCCCAGGATTACAGATGGGATAATTCCCCCAGGATTACAGATGGGATAATTCCCCCAGGATTACAGATGGGATAATTCCCCCAGGATTACAAATGGGATAATTCCCCCAGGATTACAGATGGGATAATTCCCCCAGGATTACAGATGGGATAATTCCCCCTGGATACAGATGATAATTTCCCCAGAATTACAGATGAGATAATTCCCCCAGGATTACAGATGGGATAATTCCCCAGAATTACAGATGAGATAATTCCCCCAGGATTACAGATGAGATAATTTCCCCAGAATTACAGATGAGATAATTTCTCCAGGATTACAGATGAGATATTTCCCCCAGGATTACAGATGAGATAATTCCCCCAGGATTACAGATGGGATAATTCCCCAGGATTACAGATGGGATAATTCCACCAGGATTATAGATGGGATAATTCCCCCAGGATGACAGATGATAATTTCCCCAGAATTACAGATGAGATCATTCCCCCAGGATTACAGATGAGATAATTCCCCCAGGATTACAGATGAGATAATTCCCCCAGGATTACAGATGAGATAATTCCCCCAGGATTACAGATGAGATAATTCCCCCAGGATTACAGATGAGATAATTTCCCCAGGATTACAGATGCGATAATTTCCCCAGAATTACAGATGAGATAATTTCCCCAGAATTACAGATGAGATAATTTCTCCAGGATTACAGATGAGATAATTCCCCCAGGATTACAGATGGGATAATTCCCCCAGGATTACAGATGGGATAATTCCCCCAGGATTACAGATGGGATAATTCCCCCAGGATTACAGATGGGATAATTCCCCCAGGATTACAGATGGGATAATTCCCCCAGGATTACAGATGAGATAATTTCGCCAGAATTACAGATGAGATAATTTCTCCAGGATTACAAATGGGATAATTCCCCCACAGGATTACAGATGGGATAATTCCCCCAGGATTACAGATGGGATAATTCCCCCAGGATTACAGATGAGATAATTTCGCCAGAATTACAGATGAGATAATTTCTCCAGGATTACAAATGGGATAATTCCCCCACAGGATTACAGATGGGATAATTCCCCCTGGATTACAGATGATAATTTCCCCAGAATTACAGATGAGATAATTCCCCCAGGATTACAGATGGGATAATTCCCCCAGGATTACAGATGGGATAATTCCCCCTGGATTACAGATGATAATTTCCCCAGAATTACAGATGAGATAATTCCCCCAGGATTACAGATGGGATAATTCCCCCAGGATTACAGATGAGATAATTTCCCCAGAATTACAGATGAGATAATTTCTCCAGGATTACAGATGAGATATTTCCCCAGGATTACAGATGATAATTTCCCCAGAATTACAGATGGGATAATTCCCCCAGGATTACAGATGAGATAATTTCGCCAGAATTACAGATGAGATAATTTCTCCAGGATTACAAATGGGATAATTCCCCCACAGGATTACAGATGGGATAATTCCCCCAGGATTACAGATGGGATAATTCCCCCTGGATTACAGATGATAATTTCCCCAGAATAACAGATGAGATAATTCCCCCAGGATTACAGATGGGATAATTCCCCCAGGATTACAGATGAGATAATTTCCCCAGAATTACAGATGAGATAATTTCTCCAGGATTACAGATGAGATATTTCCCCAGGATTACAGATGAGATAATTCCCCCAGGATTACAGATGAGATATTTCCCCAGGATTACAGATGGGATAATTTCCCCAGAATTACAGATGAGATAATTCCCCCAGGATTACAGATGGGATAATTCCCCCAGGATTACAGATGGGATAATT
Source organism: Myxine glutinosa (assembly GCF_964187855.1). NCBI lineage: Eukaryota > Metazoa > Chordata > Myxini > Myxiniformes > Myxinidae > Myxine > Myxine glutinosa. The sequence goes on along the minus strand of NC_136267.1, from coordinate 168,190,258 downwards.
CCCCCTGGATTACAGATGATAATTTCCCCAGAATTACAGATGAGATAATTCCCCCAGGATTACAGATGGGATAATTCCCCCAGGATTACAGATGGGATAATTTCCCCAGAATTACAGATGAGATCATTTCTCCAGGATTACAGATGGGATAATTCCCCCTGGATTACAGATGGGATAATTCCCCCTGGATTACAGATGATAATTTCCCCAGAATTACACATGAGATAATTCCCCCAGGATTACAGATGAGATCATTTCTCCAGGATTACAGATGGGATAATTCCCCCAGGATTACAGATGCGATAATTCCCCCTGGATTACAGATGATAATTTCCCCAGAATTACAGATGAGATAATTTCTCCAGGATTACAGATGAGATATTTCCCCCAGGATTACAGATGGGATAATTTCCCCAGAATTACAGATGAGATCATTCCCCCAGGATTACAGATGGGATAATTCCCCCTGGATTACAGATGAGATATTTCCCCCAGGATTACAGATGGGATAATTTCCCCAGAATTACAGATGAGATCATTCCCCCAGGATTACAGATGGGATAATTCCCCCTGGATTACAGATGGGATAATTCCCCCAGGATTACAGATGATAATTTCCCCAGAATTACAGATGAGATCATTCCCCCAGGATTACAGATGGGATAATTCCCCCTGGATTACAGATGAGATAATTCCCCCAGGATTACAGATGGGATAATTCCCCCAGGATTGCAGATGAGATAATTCCCCCAGGATTACAGATGGGATAATTTCCCCAGAATTACAGATGAGATAATTCCCCCAGGATTACAGATGGGATAATTCCCCCAGGATTATAGATGGGATAATTCCCCCAGGATGACAGATGATAATTTCCCCAGAATTACAGATGAGATAATTCCCCCAGGATTACAGATGGGATAATTCCCCCAGGATTACAGATGGGATAATTCCCCCAGGATTACAGATGGGATAATTCCCCCAGGATTACGGATGGGATAATACCCCCAGAATTACAGATGAGATAATTCCCCCAGGATTACAGATGGGATAATTCCCCCAGGATTACAGATGAGATAATTCCCCCAGAATTACAGATGAGATAATTCCCACAGGATTACAGATGAGATAATTCCCCCAGGATTACAGATGAGATAATTCCCCCAGGATTACAGATGGGATAATTTCCCCAGGATTACAGATGGGATAATTCCCCCAGGATTAGAGATGAGATAATTCCCCCAGGATTACAGATGAGATAATTTCCCCAGGATTACAGATGAGATAATTCCCCCAGGATTACAGATGAGATAATTCCCCCAGGATTACAGATGAGATAATTCCCCCAGAATTACAGATGAGATAATTCCCCCAGGATTACAGATGATAATTCCCCCAGGATTACAAATGAGATAATTCCCCCAAGATTACAGATGGGATAATTCCCCCAGGATTACAGATGGGATAATTCCCCCAGGATTACAGATGGGATAATTTCCCCAGGATTACAGATGGGATAATTCCACCAGGAAATACAGATGGGATAATTTCCCCAGAATTACAGATGAGATAATTCCCGCAGGATTACAGATGTGATAATTCCCCCAGCATTACAGATGGGATAATTCCCGCAGGATTACAGATGGGATAATTCCCCCAGGATTACAGATGGGATAATTCCCGCAGGATTACAGATGGGATAATTTCCCCAAAATTACAGATGAGATAATTTCCCCAGGATTACAGATGGGATAATTCCCCCAGGATTACAGATGGGATAATTCCCCCAGAATTACAGATGGGACAATTTCCCCAAAATTACAGATGAGATAATTTCCCCAGGATTACAGATGAGATAATTTCCCCAGGATTACAGATGAGATAATTTCCCCAGAATTACAGATGAGATAATTCCCCCAGGATTACAGATGAGATAATTCCCCAGGATTACAGATGAGATAATTCCCCCAGGATTACAAATGGGATAATTCCCCAGGATTACAGATGAGATAATTCCCCCAGGATTACAAATGGGATAATTCCCCCAGGATTACAGATGGGATAATTTCCCCAGAATTACAGATGAGATAATTTCCCCAGAATTACAGATGAGATAATTTCTCCAGGATTACAGATGAGATAATTCCCCCAGGATTACAGATGGGATAATTCCCCCAGGATTATAGATGGGATAATTCCCCCAGGATGACAGATGATAATTTCCCCAGAATTACAGATGAGATCATTCCCCCAGGATTACAGATGAGATAATTCCCCCAGGATTACAGATGGGATAATTCCCCCAGGATTACAGATGAGATAATTCCCCCAGGATTACAGATGAGATAATTTCCCCAGAATTACAGATGAGATAATTTCCCCAGAATTACAGATGAGATAATTTCTCCAGGATTACAGATGGGATAATTCCCCCAGGATTACAGATGGGATAATTCCCCCAGGATTATAGATGGGATAATTCCCCCAGGATGACAGATGATAATTTCCCCAGAATTACAGATGAGATAATTTCTCCAGAATTACAGATGAGATAATTTCTCCAGGATTGCAGATGGGATAATTCCCCCAGGATTACAGATGAGATAATTTCCCCAGAATTACAGATGAGATAATTTCCCCAGAATTACAGATGAGATAATTCCCCCAGGATTACAGATGGGATAATTTCTCCAGAATTACAGATGGGATAATTCCCCCAGAATTACAGATGAGATAATTTCCCCAGAATTACAGATGAGATAATTTCCCCAGAATTACAGATGAGATAATTTCCCCAGAATTACAGATGAGATAATTCCCCCAGAATTACAGATGGGATAATTCCCCCAGGATTACAGATGGGATAATTCCCCCAGCATTACAGATGGGATAATTCCCGCAGGATTACAGATGGGATAATTCCCCCAGGATTACAGATGGGATAATTACCGCAGGATTACAGATGGGATTATTTCCCCAAAATTACAGATGAGATAATTTCCCCAGGATTACAGATGGGATAATTCCCCCAGGATTACAGATGGGATAATTCCCCCAGCATTAGAGATGGGATAATTCCCGCAGGATTACAGATGGGATAATTCCCCCAGGATTACAGATGGGATAATTCCCGCAGGATTACAGATGGGATAATTTCCCAAAAATTACAGATGGGATAATTCCCCCAGGATTACAGATGGGATAATTCCCCCAGAATTACAGATGGGACAATTTCCCCAGAATTACAGATGAGATAATTTCCCCAGGATTACAGATGAGATAATTCCCCCAGGATTACAGATGAGATAATTCCCCCAGGATTACAGATGGGATAATTCCCCCAGGATTACAGATGGGATAATTCCCCCAGGATTACAGATGGGATAATTCCCCCAGGATTACAAATGGGATAATTCCCCCAGGATTACAGATGGGATAATTCCCCCAGGATTACAGATGGGATAATTCCCCCTGGATTACAGATGATAATTTCCCCAGAATTACAGATGAGATAATTCCCCCAGGATTACAGATGGGATAATTCCCCAGAATTACAGATGAGATAATTCCCCCAGGATTACAGATGAGATAATTTCCCCAGAATTACAGATGAGATAATTTCTCCAGGATTACAGATGAGATATTTCCCCCAGGATTACAGATGGGATAATTTCCCCAGAATTACAGATGAGATCATTCCCCCAGGATTACAGATGGGATAATTCCCCCTGGATTACAGATGAGATATTTCCCCCAGGATTACAGATGGGATAATTTCCCCAGAATTACAGATGAGATCATTCCCCCAGGATTACAGATGGGATAATTCCCCCTGGATTACAGATGGGATAATTCCCCCAGGATTACAGATGATAATTTCCCCAGAATTACAGATGAGATCATTCCCCCAGGATTACAGATGGGATAATTCCCCCTGGATTACAGATGAGATAATTCCCCCAGGATTACAGATGGGATAATTCCCCCAGGATTGCAGATGAGATAATTCCCCCAGGATTACAGATGGGATAATTTCCCCAGAATTACAGATGAGATAATTCCCCCAGGATTACAGATGAGATAATTTCCCCAGGATTATAGATGGGATAATTTCCCCAGGATTAGAGATGAGATAATTCCCCCAGGATTACAGATGGGATAATTCCCCCAGGATTATAGATGGGATAATTTCCCCAGGATTAGAGATGAGATAATTCCCCCAGGATTATAGATGGGATAATTCCCCCAGGATGACAGATGGGATAATTCCCCCAGGATTACAGATGGGATAATTCCCCCAGGATTACAGATGGGATAATTCCCCCAGGATTACAGATGGGATAATTCCCCCAGGATTACAAATGGGATAATTCCCCCAGGATTACAGATGGGATAATTCCCCCAGGATTACAGATGGGATAATTCCCCCTGGATTACAGATGATAATTTCCCCAGAATTACAGATGAGATAATTTCCCCAGAATTACAGATGAGATAATTCCCCCAGGATTACAGATGATAATTCCCCCAGGATTACAGATGAGATAATTCCCCCAAGATTACAGATGGGATAATTCCCCCAGGATTACAGATGGGATAATTCCCCCAGGATTACAGATGGGATAATTTCCCCAGGATTACAGATGGGATAATTCCACCAGGAAATACAGATGGGATAATTTCCCCAGAATTACAGATGAGATAATTCCCGCAGGATTACAGATGTGATAATTCCCCCAGCATTACAGATGGGATAATTCCCGCAGGATTACAGATGGGATAATTCCCCCAGGATTACAGATGGGATAATTCCCGCAGGATTACAGATGGGATAATTTCCCCAAAATTACAGATGAGATAATTTCCCCAGGATTACAGATGGGATAATTCCCCCAGGATTACAGATGGGATAATTCCCCCAGAATTACAGATGGGACAATTTCCCCAAAATTACAGATGAGATAATTTCCCCAGGATTACAGATGAGATAATTTCCCCAGGATTACAGATGAGATAATTTCCCCAGAATTACAGATGAGATAATTCCCCCAGGAATACAGATGAGATAATTCCCCAGGATTACAGATGGGATAATTCCCCCAGGATTACAAATGGGATAATTCCCCCAGGATTACAGATGGGATAATTTCCCCAGAATTACAGATGAGATAATTTCCCCAGAATTACAGATGAGATAATTTCTCCAGGATTACAGATGAGATAATTCCCCCAGGATTACAGATGGGATAATTCCCCCAGGATTATAGATGGGATAATTCCCCCAGGATGACAGATGATAATTTCCCCAGAATTACAGATGAGATCATTCCCCCAGGATTACAGATGAGATAATTCCCCCAGGATTACAGATGGGATAATTCCCCCAGGATTACAGATGAGATAATTCCCCCAGGATTACAGATGAGATAATTTCCCCAGAATTACAGATGAGATAATTTCCCCAGAATTACAGATGAGATAATTTCTCCAGGATTACAGATGGGATAATTCCCCCAGGATTACAGATGGGATAATTCCCCCAGGATTATAGATGGGATAATTCCCCCAGGATGACAGATGATAATTTCCCCAGAATTACAGATGAGATAATTTCTCCAGAATTACAGATGAGATAATTTCTCCAGGATTGCAGATGGGATAATTCCCCCAGGATTACAGATGAGATAATTTCCCCAGAATTACAGATGAGATAATTTCCCCAGAATTACAGATGAGATAATTCCCCCAGGATTACAGATGGGATAATTTCTCCAGAATTACAGATGGGATAATTCCCCCAGAATTACAGATGAGATAATTTCCCCAGAATTACAGATGAGATAATTTCCCCAGAATTACAGATGAGATAATTCCCCCAGAATTACAGATGGGATAATTCCCCCAGGATTACAGATGGGATAATTCCCCCAGCATTACAGATGGTTGCATTCCCGCAGGATTACAGATGGGATAATTCCCCCAGGATTACAGATGGGATAATTACCGCAGGATTACAGATGGGATTATTTCCCCAAAATTACAGATGGGATAATTCCCCCAGGATTACAGATGGGATAATTCCCCTGGATTACAGATGGGATAATTCCCCCAGGATTACAGATGGGATAATTCCCCCAGGATTACAGATGAGATAATTCCCCCAGGATTACAGATGAGATAATTCCCCCAGGATTACAGATGAGATAATTCCCCCAGGATTACAGATGAGATACTTCCCCCAGGATTACAGATGAGATAATTCCCCCAGGATTACAGATGAGATAATTCCCCCAGGATTACAGATGAGATACTTCCCCCAGGATTACAGATGGGATAATTTCCCCAGGATTACAGATGGGATAATTTCCCCAGGATTAGAGATGAGATAATTCCCCCAGGATTACAGATGAGATAATTCCCCCAGGATTACAGATGAGATAATTCCCCCAGAATTACAGATGAGATAATTCCCCCAGGATTACAGATGAGATAATTCCCCCAGGATTACAGATGGGATAATTCCCCTGGATTACAGATGGGATAATTCCCCCAGGATTACAGATGGGATAATTCCCCCAGGATTACAGATGAGATAATTCCCCCAGGATTACAGATGAGATAATTCCCCCAGGATTACAGATGAGATACTTCCCCCAGGATTACAGATGGGATAATTTCCCCAGGATTACAGATGGGATAATTTCCCCAGGATTAGAGATGAGATAATTCCCCCAGGATTACAGATGAGATAATTCCCCCAGGATTACAGATGAGATAATTCCCCCAGAATTACAGATGAGATAATTCCCCCAGGATTACAGATGAGATAATTCCCCCAGGATTACACATGAGTTACTTCCCCCAGGATTACAGATGGGATAATTCCCCCAGGATTACAGATGAGATAATTCCCCCAGGATTACAGATGAGATAATTCCCCCAGGATTACAGATGAGATAATTCCCCCAGAATTACAGATGAGATAATTCCCCCAGGATTACAGATGAGATAATTCCCCCAGGATTACAGATGAAATAATTCCCCCAAGATTACAGATGGGATAATTCCCCCAGGATTACAGATGGGATAATTCCCCTGGATTACAGATGGGATAATTCCCCCAGGATTACAGATGGGATAATTCCCCCAGGATTACAGATGAGATAATTCCCCCAGGATTACAGATGAGATACTTCCCCCAGGATTACAGATGGGATAATTTCCCCAGGATTACAGATGGGATAATTTCCCCAGGATTAGAGATGAGATAATTCCCCCAGGATTACAGATGAGATAATTCCCCCAGGATTACAGATGAGATAATTCCCCCAGGATTACAGATGAGATAATTCCCCCAGGATTACAGATGGGATAATTCCCCCAGGATTACAGATGGGATAATTCCCCCAGGATTACAGGTGGGATAATTCCCCCAGGATTACAGATGGGATAATTCCCCCAGGATTACAGATGGGATAATTCCCCCAGGATTACAGGTGGGATAATTCCCCTGGATTACAGATGGGATAATTCCCCCAGGATTACAGATGGGATAATTCCCCCAGGATTACAGATGGGATAATTCCCCCAGGATTACAGATGGGATAATTCCCCCAGGATTACAGATGAGATAATTCCCCCAGGATTACAGATGAGATAATTCCCCCAGGATTACAGATGGGATAATTCCCCCAGGATTACAGATGGGATAATTCCCCCAGGATTACAGGTGGGATAATTCCCCTGGATTACAGATGGGATAATTCCCCCAGGATTACAGATGGGATAATTCCCCCAGGATTACAGATGGGATAATTCCCCCAGGATTACAGATGGGATAATTCCCCCAGGATTACAGGTGGGATAATTCCCCCAGAATTACAGATGAGATCATTCCCCCAGGATTACAGATGGGATAATTCCCCCTGGATTACAGATGGGATAATTCCCCCAGGATTACAGATGAGATAATTCCCCCAAGATTACAGATGGGATAATTTCCCCAGGATTACAGATGGGATAATTCCCCCAGGATTACAGATGGGATAATTCCCCCAGGATTACAGATGGGATAATTCCCCCAGGATTACAGATGGGATAATTCCCCCAGGATTACAGATGGGATAATTCCCCCAGGATTACAGATGGGATAATTCCCCCAGGATTTCAGATGAGATAATTCCCCCAGAATTACTGATGAGATAATTCCCCCAGGATTACATATGGAATAATTCCCCCAGGATTACAGATGGGATAATTCCCCCAGGATTACAGATGAGATAATTCCCCCAGGATTACATATGGATTAATTCCCCCAGGATTACAGATGGGATAATTCCCCCAGGATTACAGATGGGATAATTCCCCCAGGATTACAGATGAGATAATTCCCCCAGAATTACAGATGAGATAATTCCCCCAGGATTACAGATGAGATAATTCCCCCAGGATTACAGATGGGATAATTTCCCCAGGATTACAGATGGGATAATTCCCCCAGGATTAGAAATGAGATAATTCCCCCAGGATTACAGATGAGATAATTCCCCCAGGATGACAGATGAGATAATTCCCCCAGGATTACAGATGAGATAATTCCCCCAGGATTACAGATGAGATAATTCCCCCAGGATTACAGATGAGATAATTCCCCCAAGATTACAGATGGGATAATTCCCCCAGGATTACAGATGGGATAATTCCCCTGGATTACAGATGGGATAATTCCCCCAGGATTACAGATGGGATAATTCCCCCAGGATTACAGATGAGATAATTCCCCCAGGATTACAGATGAGATAATTCCCCCAGGATTACAGATGAGATAATTCCCCCAGGATTACAGATGAGATACTTCCCCCAGGATTACAGATGAGATAATTCCCCCAGGATTACAGATGAGATAATTCCCCCAGGATTACAGATGAGATACTTCCCCCAGGATTACAGATGGGATAATTTCCCCAGGATTACAGATGGGATAATTTCCCCAGGATTAGAGATGAGATAATTCCCCCAGGATTACAGATGAGATAATTCCCCCAGGATTACAGATGAGATAATTCCCCCAGAATTACAGATGAGATAATTCCCCCAGGATTACAGATGAGATAATTCCCCCAGGATTACTGATGAGATAATTCCCCCAGGATTACAGATGAGATAATTCCCCCAGGATTACAGATGGGATAATTCCCCTGGATTACAGATGGGATAATTCCCCCAGGATTACAGATGGGATAATTCCCCCAGGATTACAGATGAGATAATTCCCCCAGGATTACAGATGAGATAATTCCCCCAGGATTACAGATGAGATACTTCCCCCAGGATTACAGATGGGATAATTTCCCCAGGATTACAGATGGGATAATTTCCCCAGGATTAGAGATGAGATAATTCCCCCAGGATTACAGATGAGATAATTCCCCCAGGATTACAGATGAGATAATTCCCCCAGAATTACAGATGAGATAATTCCCCCAGGATTACAGATGAGATAATTCCCCCAGGATTACACATGAGTTACTTCCCCCAGGATTACAGATGGGATAATTCCCCCAGGATTACAGATGAGATAATTCCCCCAGGATTACAGATGAGATAATTCCCCCAGGATTACAGATGAGATAATTCCCCCAGAATTACAGATGAGATAATTCCCCCAGGATTACAGATGAGATAATTCCCCCAGGATTACAGATGAGATAATTCCCCCAAGATTACAGATGGGATAATTCCCCCAGGATTACAGATGGGATAATTCCCCTGGATTACAGATGGGATAATTCCCCCAGGATTACAGATGGGATAATTCCCCCAGGATTACAGATGAGATAATTCCCCCAGGATTACAGATGAGATACTTCCCCCAGGATTACAGATGGGATAATTTCCCCAGGATTACAGATGGGATAATTTCCCCAGGATTAGAGATGAGATAATTCCCCCAGGATTACAGATGAGATAATTCCCCCAGGATTACAGATGAGATAATTCCCCCAGGATTACAGATGAGATAATTCCCCCAGGATTACAGATGGGATAATTCCCCCAGGATTACAGATGGGATAATTCCCCCAGGATTACAGGTGGGATAATTCCCCCAGGATTACAGATGGGATAATTCCCCCAGGATTACAGATGGGATAATTCCCCCAGGATTACAGGTGGGATAATTCCCCTGGATTACAGATGGGATAATTCCCCCAGGATTACAGATGGGATAATTCCCCCAGGATTACAGATGGGATAATTCCCCCAGGATTACAGATGGGATAATTCCCCCAGGATTACAGATGAGATAATTCCCCCAGGATTACAGATGAGATAATTCCCCCAGGATTACAGATGGGATAATTCCCCCAGGATTACAGATGGGATAATTCCCCCAGGATTACAGGTGGGATAATTCCCCTGGATTACAGATGGGATAATTCCCCCAGGATTACAGATGGGATAATTCCCCCAGGATTACAGATGGGATAATTCCCCCAGGATTACAGATGGGATAATTCCCCCAGGATTACAGGTGGGATAATTCCCCCAGGATTACAGATGAGATCATTCCCCCAGGATTACAGATGAGATCATTCCCCCAGGATTACAGATGGGATAATTCCCCCAGGATTACAGATGGGATAATTCCCCCAGGATTACAGGTGGTATAATTTCCCCAGGATTACATATGGGATAATTCCACCAGAATTACAGATGGGATAATTTCCCCAGGATTACAGATGGGATAATTTCCCCAGAATTACAGATGAGATAATTCCCGCAGGATTACAGATGGGATAATTCCCCCAGGATTACAGATGGGATAATTCCCGCAGGATTACAGATGGGATAATTCCCCCAGGATTACAGATGGGATAATTCCCGCAGGATTACAGATGGGATAATTTCCCCAGAATTACAGATGAGATAATTTCCCCAGGATTACAGATGGGATAATTCCCCCAGGATTACAGATGGGATAATTCCCCCAGAATTACAGATGGGATAATTCCCCTAGAATTACAGATGGGACAATTTCCCCAGAATTACAGATGAGATAATTTCCCCAGAATTACAGATGAGATAATTTCCCCAGAATTACAGATGAGATAATTTCCCCAGAATTACAGATGAGATAATTCCCCCAGGATTACAGATGAGATAATTCCCCCAGGATTACGATGAGATAATTCCCCCAGGATTACAGATGAGATAATTCCCCCAGGATTATAGATGAGATAATTCCCCCAGGATTACAGATGAGATAATTCCCCCAGAATTACAGATGAGATAATTCCCCCAGGATTACAGATGAGATAATTCCCCCAGGATTACAGATGGTATAATTCCCCCAGGATTACAGATGGGATAATTCCCCCAGAATTACAGATGGGACAATTTCCCCATGATTACAGATGGGATAATTCCTCCAGAATTACAGATGGGATAATTTCCCCATGATTACAGATGGGATAATTCCTCCAGAATTACAGATGGGATAATTCCCCCAGGATTACAGATGGGATAATTCCCCCAGGATTACAGATGGGATAATTCCCCCAGGATTACAGATGGGATAATTCCCCCAGGATTACAGATGAGATAATTCCCCCAGAATTACAGATGGGATAATTCCCCCAGAATTACAGATGGGACAATTTCCCCAGAATTACAGATGGGATAATTCCCCCAGAATTACAGATGGGATAATTTCCCCAGAATTACAGATGAGATAATTTCCCCAGAATTACAGACGAGATAATTCCCCCAGGATTACAGATGAGATAATTCCCCCAGGATTACAGATGAGATAATTCCCCCAGGATTACAGATGAGATAATTCCCCCAGGATTACAGATGAGATAATTCCCCCAAGATTACAGATGGGATAATTTCCCCAGGATTACAGATGGGATAATTCCCCAGGATTACAGATGGGATAATTCCCCAGGATTACAGATGGGATAATTCCCCCAGGATTACAGATGGGATAATTCCCCAGGATTACAGATGGGATAATTCCCCAGGATTACAGATGGGATAATTCCCCAGGATTACAGATGGGATAATTCCCCCAGGATTACAGATGGGATAATTCCCCAGGATTACAGATGGGATAATTCCCCAGGATTACAGATGGGATAATTCCCCAGGATTACAGATGGGATAATTCCCCCAGGATTACAGATGAGATAACTTCCCCTGGATTAGAGATGGGATAATTCCCCCAGGATTACAGATGGGATAATTCCCCCAGGATTACAGATGAGATAATTCCCACAGGATTACAGATGGGATAATTCCCCCAGGATTACAGATGAGATAATTCCCCCAGGATTACAGATGAGATAATTCCCCCAGGATTACAGATGAGATAATTCCCACAGGATTACAGATGAGATAATTCCCCCAGGATTACAGATGAGATAATTCCCACAGGATTACAGATGAGATAATTCCCCCAAGATTACAGATGGGATAATTTCCCCAGGATTACAGATGGGATAATTCCCTCAGGATAACAGATGAGATAATTCCCCCAGGATAACAGATGGGATAACTTCCCCTGGATTAGAGATGGGATAATTCCCTCAGGATAACAGATGAGATAATTCCCCCAGGATAACAGATGAGATAACTTCCCCAGGATTACAGATGGGATAATTCCTCCAGGATTACAGATGGGATAATTCCCTCAGGATAACAGATGAGATAATTCCCCCAGGATAACAGATGGGATAACTTCCCCTGGATTACAGATGAGATAATTCTCCCAGGATAACAGATGAGATAACTTCCCCAGGATTACAGATGGGATAATTCCCCCAGGATTACAGATGGGATAATTCCCCCAGGATTACAGATGGGATAATTCCCCCAGGATTACAGATGGGATAATTCCCCCAGGATTACAGATGGGATAATTCCCCCAGGATTACAGATGGGATAATTCCCCCAGGATTACAGATGGGATAATTCCCCCAGCATTACAGATGGGATAATTCCCGCAGGATTACAGATGGGATAATTCCCCCAGGATTACAGATGGGATAATTCCCGCAGGATTACAGATGGGATAATTTCCCCAAAATTACAGATGAGATAATTTCCCCAGGACTACAGATGGGATAATTCCCCCAGGATTACAGATGGGATAATTCCCCCAGCATTACAGATGGGATAATTCCCACAGGATTACAGATGGGATAATTCCCCCAGGATTACAGATGGGATAATTCCCGCAGGATTACAGATGGGATAATTTCCCAAAAATTACAGATGGGATAATTCCCCCAGGATTACAGATGGGATAATTCCCCCAGAATTACAGATGGGACAATTTCCCCAGAATTACAGATGAGATAATTTCCCCAGGATTACAGATGAGATAATTCCCCCAGGATTACAGATGAGATAATTCCCCCAGGATTACAGATGGGATAATTCCCCCAGGATTACAGATGGGATAATTCCCCCAGGATTACAGATGGGATAATTCCCCCAGGATTACAAATGGGATAATTCCCCCAGGATTACAGATGGGATAATTCCCCCAGGATTACAGTTGGGATAATTCCCCCTGGATTACAGATGATAATTTCCCCAGAATTACAGATGAGATAATTCCCCCAGGATTACAGATGGGATAATTCCCCAGAATTACAGATGAGATAATTCCCCCAGGATTACAGATGAGATAATTTCCCCAGAATTACAGATGAGATAATTTCTCCAGGATTACAGATGAGATATTTCCCCCAGGATTACAGATGAGATAATTCCCCCAGGATTACAGATGGGATAATTCCCCAGGATTACAGATGGGATAATTCCCCCAGGATGACAGATGATAATTTCCCCAGAATTACAGATGAGATCATTCCCCCAGGATTACAGATGAGATAATTCCCCCAGGATTACAGATGAGATAATTCCCCCAGGATTACAGATGAGATAATTCCCCCAGGATTACAGATGGGATAATTTCCCCAGGATTACAGATGAGATAATTTCCCCAGAATTACAGATGAGATAATTTCCCCAGAATTACAGATGAGATAATTTCTCCAGGATTACAGATGAGATAATTTCTCCAGGATTACAGATGAGATAATTTCTCCAGGATTACAGATGGGATAATTCCCCCAGGATTACAGATGGGATAATTCCCCCAGGATTACAGATGGGATAATTCCCCCAGGATTACAGATGGGATAATTCCCCCAGGATTACAGATGGGATAATTCCCCCAGGATTACAGATGGGATAATTCCCCCTGGATTACAGATGATAATTTCCCCAGAATTACAGATGGGATAATTCCCCCAGGATTACAGATGAGATAATTTCGCCAGAATTACAGATGAGATAATTTCTCCAGGATTACAGATGGGATAATTCCCCCAGGATTACAAATGGGATAATTCCCCCAGGATTACAGATGGGATAATTCCCCCAGGATTACAGATGGGATAATTCCCCCTGGATTACAGATGATAATTTCCCCAGAATTACAGATGAGATAATTCCCCCAGGATTACAGATGGGATAATTCCCCCAGGATTACAGATGAGATAATTTCCCCAGAATTACAGATGAGATAATTTCTCCAGGATTACAGATGAGATATTCCCCCAGGATTACAGATGGGATAATTCCCCCAGGATTACAGATGAGATAATTTCGCCAGAATTACAGATGAGATAATTTCTCCAGGATTACAGATGGGATAATTCCCCCAGGATTACAAATGGGATAATTCCCCCAGGATTACAGATGGGATAATTCCCCCAGGATTACAGATGGGATAATTCCCCCTGGATTACAGATGATAATTTCCCCAGAATTACAGATGAGATAATTCCCCCAGGATTACAGATGGGATAATTCCCCCAGGATTACAGATGGGATAATTTCCCCAGAATTACAGATGAGATCATTTCTCCAGGATTACAGATGGGATAATTCCCCCAGGATTACAGATGGGATAATTCCCCCTGGATTACAGATGATAATTTCCCCAGAATTACAGATGAGATAATTCCCCCAGGATTACAGATGAGATCATTTCTCCAGGATTACAGATGGGATAATTCCCCCAGGATTACAGATGGGATAATTCCCCCTGGATTACAGATGATAATTTCCCCAGAATTACAGATGAGATAATTTCTCCAGGATTACAGATGAGATATTTCCCCCAGGATTACAGATGGGATAATTTCCCCAGAATTACAGATGAGATCATTCCCCCAGGATTACAGATGGGATAATTCCCCCTGGATTACAGATGAGATATTTCCCCCAGGATTACAGATGGGATAATTTCCCCAGAATTACAGATGAGATCATTCCCCCAGGATTACAGATGGGATAATTCCCCCTGGATTACAGATGGGATAATTCCCCCAGGATTACAGATGATAATTTCCCCAGAATTACAGATGAGATCATTCCCCCAGGATTACAGATGGGATAATTCCCCCTGGATTACAGATGGGATAATTCCCCCAGGATTACAGATGATAATTCCCCCAGGATTACAGATGGGATAATTCCCCCTGGATTACAGATGAGATAATTCCCCCAGGATTACAGATGGGATAATTCCCCCAGGATTGCAGATGAGATCATTCCCCCAGGATTACAGATGGGATAATTCCCCCTGGATTACAGATGAGATAATTCCCCCAGGATTACAGATGAGATAATTTCCCCAGGATTATAGATGGGATAATTTCCCCAGGATTAGAGATGAGATAATTCCCCCAGGATTACAGATGAGATAATTTCTCCAGGATTACAGATGAGATAATTCCCCCAGGATTACAGATGGGATAATTCCCCCAGGATTATAGATGGGATAATTCCCCCAGGATGACAGATGGGATAATTCCCCCAGGATTACAGATGGGATAATTCCCCCAGGATTACAGATGGGATAATTCCCCCAGGATTACAGATGGGAAACTTCCCCCAGGATTACAAATGGGATAATTCCCCCAGGATTACAGATGGGATAATTCCCCCAGGATTACAGATGGGATAATTCCCCCTGGATTACAGATGATAATTTCCCCAGAATTACAGATGAGATAATTTCCCCAGAATTACAGATGAGATCATTCCCCCTGGATTACAGATGAGATAATTTCCCCAGAATTACAGATGAGATAATTCCCCCAGGATTACAGATGGGATAATTCCCCCAGGATTATAGATGGGATAATTCCCCCAGGATGACAGATGATAATTTCCCCAGAATTACAGATGAGATCATTCCCCCAGGATTACAGATGAGATAATTCCCCCAGGATTACAGATGGGATAATTCCCCCAGGATTACAGATGAGATAATTCCCCCAGGATTACAGATGGGATAATTTCCCCAGAATTACAGATGAGATAATTCCCCCAGGATTACAGATGAGATAATTTCCCCAGAATTTCAGATGAGATAATTCCCCCAGGATTACAGATGAGATAATTCCCCCAGGATTACAGATGAGATAATTCCCCCAGGATTACAGATGAGATAATTTCCCCAGAATTTCAGATGAGATAATTCCCCCAGGATTACAGATGAGATAATTCCCCCAGGATTACAGATGAGATAATTCCCCCAGAATTACAGATGAGATAATTCCCCCAGGATTACAGATGAGATAATTTCCCCAGAATTACAGATGAGATAATTTCCCCAGAATTACAGATGAGATAATTTCTCCAGGATTACAGATGAGATAATTCCCCCAGGATTACAGATGGGATAATTCCCCCAGGATTATAGATGGGATAATTCCCCCAGGATGACAGATGATAATTTCCCCAGAATTACAGATGAGATAATTCCCCCAGGATTACAGATGGGATAATTCCCCCAGGATTACAGATGGGATAATTCCCCCAGGATTACAGATGGGATAATTCCCCCAGGATTACAGATGGGATAATACCCCCAGAATTACAGATGAGATAATTCCCCCAGGATTACAGATGGAATAATTCCCCCAGGATTACAGATGGGATAATTCCCCCAGGATTACAGATGAGATAATTCCCCCAGAATTACAGATGAGATAATTCCCACAGGATTACAGATGAGATAATTCCCCCAGGATTACAGATGAGATAATTCCCCCAGGATTACAGATGGGATAATTTCCCCAGGATTACAGATGGGATAATTCCCCCAGGATTAGAGATGAGATAATTCCCCCAGGATTACAGATGAGATAATTTCCCCAAGATTACAGATGAGATAATTCCCCCAGGATTACAGATGAGATAATTCCCCCAGGATTACAGATGAGATAATTCCCCCAGAATTACAGATGAGATAATTCCCCCAGGATTACAGATGATAATTCCCCCAGGATTACAGATGAGATAATTCCCCCAAGATTACAGATGGGATAATTCCCCCAGGATTACAGATGGGATAATTCCCCCAGGATTACAGATGAGATAATTCCCCCAGGATTACAGATGGGATAATTCCCCCAGGATTACAGATGGGATAATTCCCCCAGGATTACAGATGAGATAATTCCCCCAGGATTACAGATGGGATAATTCCCCCAGGATTACAGATGAGATAATTCCCCCAGGATTACAGATGGGATAATTCCCCCAGGATTACAGATGAGATAATTCCCCCAGGATTACAGATGGGATAATTCCCCCAGGATTACAGATGGGATAATTCCCCCAGGATTACAGATGAGATAATTCCCCCAGAATTACAGATGAGATAATTCCCCCAGGATTACAGATGGGATAATTCCCCCAGGATTACAGATGGGATAATTCCCCCAGGATTACAGATGAGATAATTCCCCCAGAATTACAGATGAGATCATTCCCCCAGGATTACAGATGAGATAATTCCCCCAGGATTACAGATGGGATAATTCCCCCAGGATTACAGATGAGATAATTTCCCCAGAATTACAGATGAGATAATTCCCCCAGGATTACAGATGGGATAATTCCCCCAGGATTACAGATGAGATAATTCCCCCAGGATTACAGATGAGATAATTCCCCCAGGATTACAGATGAGATAATTTCCCCAGCATTACAGATGAGATAATTTCCCCAGAATTACAGATGAGATAATTCCCCCAGGATTACAGATGGGATAATTCCCCCAGGATTACAGATGAGATAATTCCCCCAGGATTACAGATGAGATAATTTCCCCAGCATTACAGATGAGATAATTTCCCCAGAATTACAGATGAGATAATTCCCCCAGGATTACAGATGGGATAATTCCCCCAGGATTACAGATGAGATAATTCCCCCAGAATTACAGATGAGATAATTCCCCCAGGATTACAGATGAGATAATTCCCCCAGGATTACAGATGAGATAATTTCTCCAGGATTACAGATGAGATAATTCCCCCAGGATTACAGATGGGATAATTCCCCCAGGATTATAGATGGGATAATTCCCCCAGGATTACAGATGGGATAATTCCCCCAGGATTATAGATGGGATAATTCCCCCAGGATGACAGATGATAATTTCCCCAGAATTACAGATGAGATCATTCCCCCAGGATTACAGATGAGATAATTCCCCCAGGATTACAGATGGGATAATTCCCCCAGGATTACAGATGAGATAATTCCCCCAGGATTACAGATGAAATAATTCCCCCAGGATTACAGATGGGATAATTCCCCCAGGATTACAGATGAGATAATTCCCCCAGGATTACAGATGGGATAATTCCCCCAGGATTACAGATGAGATAATTCCCCCAGGATTACAGATGGGATAATTTCCCCAGGATTACAGATGGGATAATTCCCCCAGGATTACAGATGAGATAATTCCCCCAGGATTACAGATGGGATAATTCCCCCAGGATTACAGATGGGATAATTCCCCCAGGATTACAGATGAGATAATTCCCCCAGGATTACAGATGGGATAATTTCCCCAGGATTACAGATGGGATAATTCCCCCAGGATTACAGATGAGATAATTCCCCCAGGATTACAGATGGGATAATTCCCCCAGGATTACAGATGGGATAATTCCCCCAGGATTACAGATGAGATAATTCCCCCAGAATTACAGATGAGATAATTCCCCCAGGATTATAGATGGGATCATTCCCCCAGAATTACAGAGTTACATGCCAGAAGGGGAACAAACACCAGAAACGGATTTGACCAGACGCCACCAGGATTTGGAGGAAGGAGACAGGTTTGAGAGTTCATTCTTGAGTGTGGAGAGATAGTGCTTCCTGGCACTCCTGAGGGTAGACACAGAAAGTTACATGTTGAGTTACATGTCACATGTAATTACAATACATTACATTACATTGCAGTTACATGTTACATGTTCAGTTACATGTTGATTTGAAGCCGAGCCAGGCCCAGAGAGTTACATGTTGATTTGAAGCCGAGCCAGGCCCAGAGATTTACATGTTGATTTGAAGCTGAGCCAGGCCCAGTGAGTTGCATGTTGATTTGAAGCCAAGCCAGGCCCAGGGAGTTACATGTTGATACATGAGTTACATGTTGAAAAAACATCAGCAATGCAAACCTGATCAATTGACATCTGTTGCCATGGGGATGAAGGGATGACAGAATGAAACATAAATCGGAATGAAATTTTTTGCCTCATTCGTTCAATTGAAGGATATTTCTGAAAATTAAAATACTGAAATTAAAATTACTGTTTAAAAATAAAGGTGTTCATCTCGTAAATGTTAATTGTTTGAATTGCGAGTTATCTTATTTTAATGTTTCTAGTTATTTGTAATTAAACTTCCGATCGAGTTATCCGTTGTCCTCTCTGTCTCTATGGTTACAATTGTTCTCAGCGTCATAATTGAACCCACAATTGCTGTTCCTTCCATTGTTCGTGAGAAGTGAAACATGAAGGTTGTGTCTCGTCTCATCGCGCTGTTTTTGCTCGTACTCTTATCAATTACCATCTTTCACCCCATTTACCACCATGTACGGGGTGACATCTTCAAAGAGGTGAGTTTTAAAGGGACAGTTTCTTCATGTAATTTTCCCGATATTTATCCACCGAGTTCTCCGTCCAATGTTGAATATTAAATTGATGTGGTGTTGACATGACATAGACTTGATGGGACAAATGACCTTCTCCTGTGTAAAAGTTCCTCTCTTGTCCTTCATGTGTTCAAGTACCGAGAAGGTTCCGTCGTTCGACTCGTTCTTCTTCCTTTTCCATTAAAACTAAACTCTCACCAAAATGTCCACTTTGTGCGATGGTCGTTGCGCGTTTCCGGGAGGCCTTCGGTGTCCGCATTTGGGACGTGTCGACGTCATGGCGTCATGCCACTATCGGATCGCGATCGCGTGCTTGCGTGGCCGGCTGACGGCTGTTGTGCCGACGTTCGCCCGTTGGTTGCCGCGTTCGTGGCCTCGCGCGTTCCATCGCCGACCACCCACGATCTCCAAAGCGCCGAGCAGAGACGACAGCGGCTGGAACCGTGGTCCTTCGGACGGGGCGAGGCGCGAGCGTTTGAGAGCTTGGGTGCGAGAGGACCGGGGCCGGCGAGCGAGTCGCGTCGGGGAGACCCCCTTCCCGTAACCACGTGTCGGGGCCTAGCTGTTCGATGCCTGCACCATCTCCACGCCATGCTCCCGAGCGAGCAAAGCTAAGAACGCACCACAAGCACACACACCCTCCTTGTTCATTTCGTTTTGTTTGTTTAATAAGTCTGTCGAGTGGGAGTACTCCATATAGGGGGTTTAGAGCATCATAGCATAGCGCGGCATTTCTTTGTTCTCAGAACCGTTAATTAATCATTGTATTTTCTGTATAATTATACTTGAACGCAGTTTTCCGTATGATTTATTTAATACTAGGGCATGCCCGTACTATATCTATATCTAAAATTATATCCCCCCCCCCTCTATTTACATGAAATGGTTTGGTCCAAAGCGAACGGCTTGCGAGTGGTGACAATCCCCCCCCTCTATTTACATGCAATGGTTTGGTCCAAAGCGAACGGCTTCCGGAGTTTGGTAAAGAAATCGCCATCGCGTGCACAAACGCGCAGGAAAGCGAATGAATCGCAAATTCGTTTTTATTAGTTGTAAAACATAGTTTAACGCCAACATAGTTTGCAAACGTGAAATAAATGAATACGCTCTCAAATGTGCCATCCGAGGCAGAGTGTGCCCGCCACGTTCGGCACACGCGATCGTTCGCTGCTCTCTGATTGGTTGAATCGTTTTTTGGACATAGCTCGGTAAGTAATTGTCCGATTAATATGAAACCTTGAAAAGGCACATCCTCGGGTCCCCAGCAATATACCTGGCAAGTTAAAAGTATATCGGACCCGTGGTTGTCGAGAAACAGCGGTCACAGACAAACGTACAGACAGACAGACAGAGATTACTGGAATTATAGATAGATGCAGCAGCATTTGAGACGCCCTGAGAACAGGTTGGACTGCAGGGGTCTTGCGCCGCCCCTCCACCCTGCACAATTGTGTATAGCTTTCTATCTTCGAGTCCGCCATTGAGTTTTCGCCTCGAGAGCTAAGGCCTTCGCGATCGGCCTCCGTGACCGCCTGATTTTCATCAGAGGCGGCCGCACGACAAATGTTTGTCAGGCAGTTGGGATTCGAACCTCGCGGACAATTTTTATGTCCGGAGGTAGCGAGTCGACGCCGGCTGGGTGAAAAATCCCGCCCAGCATTTGGAACCGAAATTTGTTCATCGTGTCGAGGCGGAGAAATTTGCATCGTCGATTCGGCACACGAAGCGCGATATCGCGTCTTCGGAAAATGTAAATTTTATTTGTGAGGTAAAAATAAATGCGCGCGCGGGAAACGACTTTTCCTCAAAGCGGATGTCGGAGGTCGGTGAAATGGAGGTGCGTTGCGAGGCTTCTGTCAGCTCAGAAGGTGAACTGGAGGTAGGGGAATTGGAGGTTAGTCTTGGAACCTCCCCCGTCCTGAGCACCAACCCATCCTCCTCCCCTCCCGGGGAGCCAGGAACAATTGGAGCGGCCGCGATACCCGACCAGATTTGGGATCGATTATTCAGGGAGATTAAGGGAATGAGTGAAAAAATGTATTCCCAAAGGAATGAAATGAGGGAAATGAACGATAAATTTGAGGGAATGAATGCTCAGAATGAGCGATTAAATAACAAAATGGATGGAATGAAATAGGGATTTTATGTTAGAGATGACCAATAAAATGGAGTCCCAGGGGAATGAATATAGGGAAGGAATGAAGGGAATGAGTGATCGATTGGAAGGACACAGTGAAGGAATGGGAAAGAAAATTGATGGGTTGAAGGGGGAATTGAATGCCCAGAGTGATAAAATTGATGGATTGAGGGGGGAATTAAAGGAACAGATGGATAGGATGGAAAACAGATTTGATAAAATAGAGGAAATAACAACAACTGGGGGAACGAATTGATAACATTGAGGGGAAAATGCAAAATCAAATTACAGACGGACTGGGTGAATTTGAGGGCAAAGTAGAAACTAAATTCGGTGAAATGGAAAAGTCCATGGGGATAGAGTTAGAGCTAAAGAGGGAAGAATTAACATCGAAAATAGAAGAGGGCATGACCCAGGCTGTCCGAATGGGGGGGAAATTGGAGGATAGAATTGGCGCCACAAATACCAGAATTGATAAAGTAAATGGAGATCTGGAAGGCCATCGGGGCCGGGTGGATGCCAGAATGCGGCAACAGGTAGAGGAATGGGGACTCCTCAAACAACAAGGGGTCGAATTGGCCGAGGAGGTAACAGGGTTGGAAGCCCGTGTAACGGAGCAGGAGTGGGTGTTTGTTGATAAAGGCCCGTGGGGGCCGCAATTGACTGATGACAGGCTGAGTGATTTGATGAAGGAGCGACTGGAGGCCTGGGACAATACCATCAAAGGAGAGGTTGCTCGGGTCAAACGGTCTGAGGGGAAGAGGTGAGTCGGTCCGTTAAGGATCTCCAGGACGAGATTAAGGTGACCCAAGGGACCCTCCCCACAAACCACATTTTGGCACCAGAGACTCCGAAACCGATTACCCAGTTGGGGGGTGTTTTGGCCTCGGGCTGGATTTGGACAGAGGGGAATCGGGGAGTAGAGTCTCTGGAAAGGCAATCCCCCTTGTGCATTTTGATGGGTCGGGGAGTTTGGAGGCTTTCCTGACACAATTTGAATGTGTGTCTCAGCTCAATAGTTGGGGAGAGCGGGAGCGCATGGGGAATCTGGTGGCAACACTGAGGGGGTCAGCCGCAGACGTGCTAATCGTAGTCCCAGAGGGAATATTGACCAGTAAGGGCAACTGTGATGCCTTGAACCACAGGTATGGGACAAGTGCGAGGTGCGACCTGGTCAGGGCACAGCTGCTGCATCGTAGGCAGAAACCAAACGAGACGTTGCAGGAGATGGCCCAGGATATTTACCAATCTGTGAGGATTGCATACCGGGACCTACCCGCACAAGCGTGGGATAAGCTGGCGATAGAGAAATTTATGGCGGCTCTTCCTGACCCCGAGGTCCGGATTCTGGTGGAGTTGCAGGACCCGGCCACGGTGCACCGAGCAGTGGAATGCGCGGCGAGACTGACCTTTTTGAGGAGGTCGAACCGCGCATCAGAGAGGGCACCTGTGACGGTACGGCAGGCGGAGGTGCGGGACCAGGAAGAGAAGCCGGAGGATATGGTCATAGGCCGAATGTTAAGGGGGATCAGCCGCCAGCTGTCAGGTTTGACAGGGGGTAAATTTGCAGGGGGTGAGTCACGGCAGTCTGGTCCAGGTTTGCCATCAGGACGGCCTGATTTTCATCAGGATGGTCCGGGAGTAAGGGATGCTCCGCCTGGGTACCAGAGCGGTCCGTTCATGGGGACTTGTTTTAGATGTGGGAGAAGGGGGCACCGGCAGAGGGATTGTCGGCAACCACCTGGGCCACCTCCTCCTAACAGGCTTCACAGTCCAGACAGGTGGGGGCCCCCAGTGGGTCCACAGGTGCCAGAAAGAGGACCATCACCTATGCCTGGGCCTGTCGCAATAGAGTGTGCGGGAAACTAGAATGAGCTGAGCGTACGGGGCCATGCTCGGCTGGGATTGAGTTTCCTGGTGGAACACGACTGCCAACTAGACTTTGGGCATGGTCATATGTAGTTGGGCACTGAGAGGCTGCAGTTGGTGGGAATGGGGGATGACCAGGAGGTGCAGGGGACGTGGCTAGAGGTGCCACACACTGTGACCGTGCCTCCCAGGTCCGAGACAGTGGTGATGGCAGAGTTAGCAGCAGGTACTCAACCCATTGGCCAGCTGAGGCTTGTGGAGTCGTGGTCCTCGCAGGGGACCGAGGGATTGATGGTGGGTTGCACCCTCGTCGACACCCGTGGGCCTATGTTGGCAGTTAGGCTGCTCATCTTGTCCGACAGCCCTCGCACTGTAAGGGGCGGAGCCATCGTAGCCAAATGCAGTCGTGTAGTAGAGGTCACTGGAGGAAGTGGATTCACATGCTTGCCAGTACAGCCGGAAAGAGGGGAAATTTTGGGGAAATGTGATTGGCCAGAGGGAGTGTGGGACATGATGACACGCTCTGAAGAGGGCCCAACATCGGAGCAGGTAGAGATATTGCACAATTTGGTTGGTAAGAACTTAGATGTTTTTTTCTCTCTCTCCCGAGGATGTTGGACGCACAGGTCTTGTCAGGCACCAAATTAGCACTGGCGAGGCGAGGCCGGTTTAATTTGAAGCCACGCCCAAGCCAGGCCCAGAGTTGCGTGTTGATTTGAAGCCACGCCAGGCCCAGAGAGTGAGATGTTGATTTGAAGCCAAGCCAGGCCCAGAGAGTGATATATTGATTTGAAGCCAAGCCAGGCCCAGAGAGTGACATGTTGATTTTAAGCGAAGCCAGGACCAGAGAGTGACATGTTGCTTTGAAGCCAAGCCAGGCCCAGAGAGTGACATGTTGATTTGAAGCCAAGCCAGGCCCAGAGAGTGACGTTGATTTGAAGGCAAGCCAGGCCCAGTGAGGTACATGCTGATTTGAAGCCAAGCCAGGCCCATGGAGTTTCATGTTGATTTGAAGCGAAGCCAGGCCCATGGAGTTTCATGTTGATTTGAAGCCAAGCCAGGCCCAGACAGTGACGTTGATTTGAAGCCAAGCCAGGCCCAGGGAGTTACATGTTGATTTGAAGACACGCCGGGCCCAGGGAGTTTCATGTTGAAAAAACATCAGTAATGCAAACCTGATCAATTAACATCTGTTGCCATGGGGATGAAGGGATGACAGAATGAAACATAAATAGGAAATAATTTTTTTGCCTCATTCGTTCAATTGAAGGATATGTCTGAAAATTAAAATATTGAAATTAAAATGACTGTTTATAAATCAAAGTGTTCATCAAGTAAATTTTAAATGTTTTAATTGCGAGTTATCTTATTTTAACGTTTATAGTTATTTGTAATTCAACTGTTCGATCGAGTTATCCGTTGTCCTCTCTTTCTCTATGGTTACAATTGTTCTCAGTGTTATTTAATTGAACCCACAATCGCTGTTCCTTCCATTGTTCGTGAGAAGTGAAACATGGAGGTTGTATCTCGTCTCATCACGCTCTTTTTGCTTGTACTTTTATCAATTGCCATCTTTCACCCCATTTACCACCATGTACGGGGTGACATCTTCAAAGAGGTGAGTTTTAAACGGACAGTGTATTTATGTAATTCCCCCGATATTTATCCACCGAGTTCTCCGTCCAATGTTGAAGATTAAATCTACCGTCTTCTACCGACTCCTCTCTGGCCATGCCCCCCCAGCTCTCTCTGGGCTCTGTCCCGCAAATATTCCTACAGGTCGCACAAGATCTGCCTGCAACCCTCTTATGGTTAAACTGCCAAAATCAAAACTCTCTGCTCACCTTCACTCCTTCATTCCTCTTTTCTCCCGCCTCTGGAACAAACTCCCTCACTCTCTTCAATCCCATTCCACCCTCCAGGTCTTTAAAACAGCTGTTCACCACCATCTCTTATCTTCCCACATCCAAAACCTTGATCTTTTCTACCCCCGCTAATTTCACCCCAATTCCACTTTTTTGAAATACTAACTTCTGTCCTGGAAGTCCTTGGTGTCCTTGTGTTTTATACTTCTCCCACCACCCCCCCTTTCCCGCGCCCCCCCCCCCCCCCCAAGCCCTCTCCCTCCCACACATCTCCCTGCTCTCAAATGTTATGTTTGTGTGCTTCCCCTTCTCTCCCCATCTTGTCTTCCGCTCCCTCTTTTTATATATTTTGTTTGTCTGGTTGATTTGTTTGTGAAATAAATGTTAGCTCTTTCACGAGCCTCGATTCAGTATACAAAAAAAAACAAACGAACAAAAAAAAAAACCACTTTGACGAGTATTGGTTAGTTTGGGTTGAAATCACTTCAACAAGTATTGGTTAGTTTGTGTTGAAATCACATTGCCGAGTGTTGTTTTTTTTTTTGTTTTTTTTTTGTATACTGAATCGAGGCTCGTGAAAGAGCTAACATTTATTTCACAAACAAATCAACCAGACAAACAAAATATACAAAAAGAGGGAGCGGAAGACAAGATGGGGAGAGAAGGGGAAGCACACAACCACAACATTTGAGAGCAGGGAGAAGTGTGAGAGGGAGAGGACTTGGGGGCAGGAGGCGTGGGGGGGGGGGGGGGGGATTGGGTTTATATTAAGTTGAGGATTGGTTATTAAGGATTAAGGTAATTAAGGATTGGTTAAGTTGGGTTTATATCACGTTGACTCGTGTTGGTTAGTTTGGGTTGAAATCACATTGACTAGTGTTGGGAATGGTACTTTATGTTCTAGTTCCTGGCCTGCAGCATCTCTGGGACTTTCTATTCATCTTCTCAGAAAAAAAAATCTCCATCAGCCTTCCAACCTTCTCGGTTTTATTCCCGCATGGCAACATTAATTCCTTCACAAACCCATTTTCCTGATAGTGAGGAGAAATCTGTTCTGGGTTGGGATGTTAGATGTTCCTATTGGAACCTGTGGTCAAGATGCTGCGATCCCAGATTCAAATCCCTGATGTGGGATTGTCAGCAAACCTTTCCTCTCTCACACCTGTCAGTAAAATCCGGTACATACCATCAAAGAAGGGACTATGAGTTTGCCTTTCCTGGTGTGGTTGAAACATCATGACAGTCCTCATGTGTGGTTAATTCCTATAGAATGGAATTCCCCTCGTACATTCCTACACAGATCACCACTGATCTCAAAACAAATGAATATGGACAAAATGCTCGCCTGAGTGTCCCCTCACCCAACAACATTGATCACTATTTCAGTACAATATCTTTGATTAATTCTCAAATCTTATTTTCATGTGCCCATAACACAGGAACCTGTTCCTCAGAAGAACCCTGGCTTTTTCAAGTCTTTCTGGAAGGAAGTTTCCAACTTCCTTCCGACCTCCATTCTGAAGGTATGATCGCATACACATCACTCCAGAAACACGCGCACTTTAATCCCAGATGACATAAATGATACTAGCACAGACGTGCACCTCCAACTAAGTGTGTCCACAGTTTTCATCAGATGAGGACAACCACATGTGTAACCACGCACCCTCCAGAGCACATCTATGACTTTTGAGGAAATTAAATACTTTCCAGGCTGTCCTATCCAGTGAAAAGGAACCGGAGGTGTCCGTTTGATCCGTTACTTCTTGACTGAACCACCAATGGCCACATGTGTCCTGTGCGGTGGTCATTGCATGGTTCCTCGAAATTTTCAATTTGTGGAAGTTGTGGCATTATGATGTAACACACTCACACTTGGCACCGTATCTTAAGGTGGTTGAACGGATGGTTCGTCTCCTGCCGAAGAACCTTCGAGCAGCTCAATGTCGGACATCCCGCGTTTGGGTGCAGCCCACACACTCCTGTTTATTTGTTTTTGTTCTGGGGTTATTTACAGATTTAATGGTTGAAAAACATCAGGAATGAAATTCTGTTCAATGAACATCCATTGCCATGGTGATGAACCAAGTCAGAATGAATTATTTAATGGGAATGAAAATGTTGCCTTACTCGTTCAATTGAAGGATATAAATGAAAATTAAATATGAAAGCAGCCGTTTATAATTAAAAGTGTTCATCCAGGAAATGTTAATTCTTTTAATTGTGAATTATCTTGTTTTAAAGCAAAGTTTTTACCATTAGCATGAAACTGTTCCGATCTAGTTATCCGTTGTACTCTCTGTCTCCATGGTTACAATTGCTCTCGGTATATATAATTGAACGCACAATCGCTGTTCCTCCCATTGTTCGTGAGAAGCGAAACATGAAGGTTGTGTCGTGTCTCATCGTGCTCTTTTTGCTTGTACTATCTACAATTACTATCTTTCACCCCATTTACCACCATGGACGGGGTGACATCTTCAAAGAGGTGAGTTTTAAACGGACGGTTTCTTCACGCGTTTCCTCAGACATTTATCGACCGAGTTCTCCGTTCAATGCTGTAGATTATATTGATGTGGTGTTGATGTAACGGAGGCTTCATGGGACAAATTGCCGCATGCGTCAAAGTTCATATCGTGTCCTTCATGTGTTCTTCAAGTACCGAGAAGGTTCCGTCTTTCCGACTCGTTCGTTTCCCTTTTTCACAAAAACTAAACTCCAGAAAAATGTCCACTTTGTGCGGTGCTCTTTGTGTGTCTCTGGAAGATTTCCAGAGTCTGCATTTGCGATGTGTCCTCGTCATGGCATCATGCGGTAACGCATTCAAACTTGACGCCCTTTTCCTGAGGTTTGAACTGACGGTTCGTCTCCTGTGGTGGAACCTTCGACAAGTTCACAGTCTGACATCCCGCATTTAATTGTTGTCAGAACGTTATGAGGTGAAGAACAGGTTTATATATTTCAGAAGACTAGCAACGGTACCTGCCCTATGGGCGGGGCTTCAATTGGGAGGCCCAAATGAAAAGGCTAAATATCAGAAATTGAAGGCTTTTTTTCTTTTAAACGATTTATATAAACATCCGTTAAATCTCGATCGGTGCAGCCGTTTGTGCGGCACCCGGGAAAATAAAGTAATGCGGGAGCAAGTATGAGCAGGATGTGGCAGTGTGGGAGTCCACGTTTCTGATCCTCCTTCATGCCGAAGGTGCCCACCACTTCTCCAAGCATTGCGCTCTTCAGATCCGCCATGAGAGATTTAAGCTTGATCCTGAAGACGTGTGCAGTTAGTCCTCCCGATGCCATATGTACTCCCGATACGTGTTTCCTTCATTGTAAAAACTTCCCAATCAACAGTTAAAAGGATTTTGAGCCGATAGCTGTTATGGCCTTGGCAAGATCGATGAAGACAGTGATCTGTTGGCGTATTCACCGCCCAAATAGCTCTGTTGAATTCTCTCATGTGGAGATTAAACTAATCATGTTCACAATCGCTATGTCGTATGTACTCCCGATACATGTTTCCTTCAGTTGAAATGTGTTAGAATTCTCTCAAGCAGGGATTCAACCCGTGTCCTTATCTATATATATATAAAACACAGTGTGTGTGTGTGTGTGTGTGTGTGTGTGTGTGTGTGTGTGTGTGTGTGTGTGTGTGTGTGTGTGTGTGTGTGTGTGTGTGTGTGTGTGTGTAATGTTACCGATAGACTCCTAAACGGAGAGGCTTACGTGCTTGATATTTGGCATAGACATGGCCATTGCGCCTGGGACGAACATGGCCGAACTCAAAATATTTGACGATCCATATTTTTTATTCATATTTAACTCCGCATTTCAGTGCACGGAATCAACGGAATCAGAGCAGGTGGGCGCTGATTCGCTCAGAGCGATCACGTGATGATGCTATGAACGCTATGAACGATATGACGCTATGACGCTATGAAAAAAAAAATCGCTATGAAGCTATGAAACGCTATGACGCTATGAACGATATGACGCTATGAAACGCTATAACGCTATGACGCTATGAAAAAAAAAATCGCGATGACGCTATGACACTATGAAAAAAAAAAAATCACTATGCCGCTATGAAACGCTATGAACGCTATGACGCTATGACGCTATGAAAAAAAATAAATCGCTCGCTTTACCAAGGGGCTCGCTCTACCCCCGTTCCCCTCCCCGCCCCCTCCCCTCCCCCGCCCGGCAATGCCGGGTACTTCTGCTAGTAAAATATAAAAGGTCTTTGTCCGAGGTCACCGAGTTCGATCGGTGCAGCCGTGCAGTGATCGGTGCAGCCGTTTGTGCGGCACCCGGGTAAACAACATCGTCACAATGAGAACAATGAACGTTATGCGAACGCAAATGCAGTGATCGGTGCAGCCGTTTGTGCGGCACCTGGGAAAACAACATCGTCACAATGAGAACAATGAACGTTATGCGAACGCAAATGTTATGCGTGAGTCCAAACCTGAGAATGCTGGAGACTAAAGCTGAAATTGGGAAAACTAAATAGCCTATTCGACTCACTGGGGTCCCAGGATTACCCACCCAAAATATCTTTGCGATCGGTTCAGCAGTTTTTACGGTACCTTCGAACAGACAGATGGACATTTGGTGAATTATAGTAAGATGAGTTGATCATTTATGAACTAAATTTATCATAAAATGGGCCACGAAGGGTTAAATTTAGCGATCGGAGCTGACAGAACATTCATGTTCATTAATGGAGATCTTGTTGATGATCTTTCGATTCAAGATCCGACTTGCCCTGAACTGGTCCCTGATCAGCACTTGTACCCGTTACTCATTCGGGTCAGATCTGCATTCTCAACCTGTTATAGCCAAACGATGGTAAAGGAGCAGAGGTGGGTAAGGCGGTGGTTGCCCGATGGTCCGAATTCAACCAAATCTTTGTTCAAAGGAATTGAAGTTCGAAGAATCGAAGAGTCAAGGTGTCGAAACAACCAACGCAAAGTCAAGAAAAACTCACAAACCACAAGATAATGGGAAGCTGCACTGACGAGATGACGTCACAGATGACTCGTGAACACGATTCAGTGTTTACAACATTCACTGGAACGAGAACTATTGTCATGCAAATGAGGGAGATGAAAATAACGCCGATAACGAACTGGGCGTTGGAGTCGTGTTATGAATTGAACGTTTTACTCGGAACCGAACGAATTTGTTTTTTTTACAAACAACACAGGAATATCTCACCACTTTATAGGAGCTTCCAGGAAAGATCATGCAGATCAACGTTTTCATCATAAAGTTATTCCAAAAGAAAAAGCTGCAAGGCCTCCCAGGCCCATAGAGTGCATTATCTTACCATAATTCACCAAATGTCTGTCCGTCTGTCTGTTCGTCCGTTCGAAGGTACCGCAGAAACGGCTGAACCGATCGCAACGATATTTTGGGTGGGTAATTCTGGGATCTCCTGGAGGAAAATGGGCTGTATTGTTTTCCCAATTTCAGCTTTGGCCTCTAGCATTTTCAGGTTTGGACTCCCGCATAACGTTATTTTCCCGGGTGCCACACAAACGGCTGCACCGATCGCAACCTGACGAATGAAAACACACAGTTAAAAATAATGACCTCGGACAAAGACCTTTTATAAGGACATGGGTTGAATCCCTGCTTGAGAGATGCCAACCCCCTCCCGCCATCATGGTCGTCTCTCCAACTCACAATCCCACGAGATATGCAGAAAGGACGACCCAAAACCAATTATCTTCTTTTTGATTTGTATATAAATATCATTAAAAGTAAATAATGACCTCGGCCAAAGTTCAAACGACGTGACTTTAATCTCTACATGAGAGAATTCCACACAGCTATTTGGGCGGTGTATAAGCTAACAAATCGCTGTCTCCATCGATCTTGCCAAGGCCGTAATATCGTCTCAAAATCCTTTTAACTGTTGACTTGGTAGATTTACAATGAAGGAAACATTAACAATGTTGTTAAAAGTTTATTTTGTGATTAATTTGTGATTGGAGTTATGCTGTTTGGAATGAAAAAAGAGATATCTACTTCTAGTTCAAGTGAATGACGACATGCCGTGATGGTTTCTACTTTCTAAACGTGAACTTCGCGGATCGCTATATGCAGATTCGCCACGGACCCACGATCGATGTTTCTATACGTGAACACACCCATTTGTTTGCGAACGGGTACGTTTTTCATGGAAGTCCTTCACGAACTTGCTGTGCATGTCTGACATGCGATTGAAGGTGCTACAGGAATGTGGAATTTATTGGTTTCATGCTTTAGCATTCGCCGTTTCTGCATTGTCTGGTTGCCTGTGGCCTCCCACCCGTGCGTAGCACGGGTACCTCACTAGTCGGGTTAATGTCATTTCATCCTAAGTTTATTTTACAGACAATATAAAACAACAATTATAATCGTTTGAAACACTAAAATTATCCAATGTGTTTGCAACAACATTATAAATTTCTGACAAAAAGAAAAGAAAAATAATGAAATTTTCTTAGGCCAGGGACAAACCAAAATTTTCAGTTAAAATAAGATCGAATTCACTGAAAATGATTTTTGCATTTAGAGACATGAAGAAATTAAAAAGAAAGAAAGAAGGAAGGAAGGACCCAAGATAGTACATGTAGTAAGGAGTATGAGTCTACAGGCCACCCCACCTCAAAATTAAAGTGGGTGGAATGTAAACACGCATCGCCAATCCGCCCCCCTCCCCCCCCCCCCCCCCCCCCCACATCGGCCTTCCGACCATCAGGCGGACACCAGGTAGGGAGTGGTGAGAGAAATTGAAATTTTTTGGTGATGTGGTGAAGGTGGCTAATGGGCATCAAAATGCAAACTAGGAAAAGCATCACCTCCCAAAACGCCCTTGATAGAATGGAGAGAAACAAATGTGTCCCGGGGACAGGAGAGGATGTTTACCTCGATAGGAGAGGAGATGATGATAAGAGAAGGGATTATGAGTTTACCTTTCCTGGTATGGTTGGGTCATCCTGACAATTATTTAATTTCTAAGTGATTCTTCACCATTGGGAGAAAGGGCGAAAAACGATACATAGCAGGATATTTCAAAAAAGTTGTGGATGGATTTGGACGAAACTTGTTGGACAGGTTGTGTGTATGTCAAATAAGAATCGATTCCATTTTGGAGAAGATCCGGTCCGGATCAGGATCCAGATAGCAGAATTTTAAAAGTGATTCTTCACCATTGAGTGACATGGCCAACCAGGCCGAGGCGTAACCCTTGTTCCTATAGAATGGAATTCCCCTCGTACCTTCCTACGCAGAACACCACTGATCTCAAAACAAATAAATATGGACAAAGTGCTCGCCTGAGTGCCCGCTCGCCCTCAACATTGATCAGTATTTCAGTACAATATCTTTGATTAATTCTCAAATCTTGTTTTCATGTGTCCATAACACAGGAACCTGTTCCTCAGAAGAACCTCGGCTTCTTCATCTCTTTCTGGAAGGAACTTTCCAACTTCCTTCCGACCTCCATTCTGAAGGTATGATCGCACACACATCACTCCAGAAACACGCGCACTTTAATCCCAGATGATAGGAATGATACTAGCACAGACATGCACCTCCAACTAAGTGTGTCTACACTTTTCATCAGATGAGGACAACCACATATGTAACCACGCACCCTCCAGAGCACATCTATGACTTTTGAGGAAACTAAATACTTTCCAGGCTCTTTCCAGTGAAAAGGAACCGGAGGCGCCCGTTTGATCCGTTACTTCTGGACTGCACCATCAATGGCCACATGTGTCCTGTGCGGTGGTCACTGCGTGGTTCCTCGAAATTTTCAATTTGTGGAAGTTGCGGCGTTTTGATGTAACACACTCACACTTGGCACCGTATCTTAAGGTGGTTGAACGGATGGTTCGTCTCCTGCCGAAGAACCTTCGAGCACCTCAATGTCTGACATCCCGCGTTTGGGTGTTGTGAGGACGTTATTAGGTCAACAACAGATTTATATATTTCAGAGGATGAGTTGTTCATTTATGAAGGAAATTTATCATAAAATGGTCCAATCAACGTTAAATTTAGCGATCGGATCTGCCAGAAATTTGAGGTTCATTCATGGAGATCTTGATGATGATCTTTCGATTCAAGACTCAATCCGCCCCTGAACAGCACCTGCACCATTTCGGGTCAGACCTGCATTCTTAACCTGTTCTAACCAAAGAATGGTAAAGGAGCAGAGGTTGGGAGTGGTGAGAGGAATGGAAAATATGCAGGTGGTGTGGAGAAGAAGATTCCTTTGAAATCACTTTGATGAGTATTGGTTAGTTTGGGTTGAAATCACATTGACTCGTGTTGGTTAGTTTGGGTTGAAATCACATTGACTCGTGTTGGCATTCGTATTTCATGTTCTAGTTCCTCGCCTGCAGCATCTCTGGGACCTTCTATTCATCTTCTCAGAAAAAAATCTCCATCAGCCTTCCAACCTTCTCGGTTTTATTCCCGCATGGCAACATTATTTCCTTCACAAACACATTTTCCTGATAGCGAGGAGAAATATGTTCTGGGTTGGGATGTTAGATATTCCAATTGGAACCTGTGGTCAAGATGCTGCGATCCCAGATTCAAATCCTTGATGTGGGATTGACAGCAAACCTTTCCTCTCTCACACATGTCAGTAAAATCCGGTACATAACATCAGAGAAGGGATTATGAGTTTGCCTTTCCTGGTGTGGTTGAAACATCATGACTCCTCATGTGTGGTTAATTGTACCCCGTCGCACCGCGGAGCGAAAGTTGGCGCTATGGTTTTCCCGTCCGTCCGTGCGTGCGTGCGGGCGAGCGTACGTGAGTGCGTGCGTACGTGAGTGCATGCGTGGGTAAGAGAAGGACCGCATTCGAATTTGGTGTGTGGGTGTAACCCACGCCAAAATCCAAGATGGCCGCCTCCATGTATGTCTCATGCCATGTATGTCTGAACCTTGTGAGCGGAATATCTTGAAAAATAAGCGAAGTACCAACTTCTAATCTGGTGTGTGGGTGTATCTAGGCATAACGAAGAACCCTATTGAAAATTGGGTCGCCACATCAAAATCCAAGATGGCCGCCGCCATGTATGTCTGAACCTTGTGAGCAGAATATCTTGAAAAATAAGCGAAGTACCAACTTCTAATCTGGTGTGTGTGGGTGTATCCAGGCATAAGGAAGAAAGAACCCTGTTGAAAATTGGGTCGCCACATCAAAATCCAAGATGGCCGCCGCCTTGTATGTCTGAACCTTGTGAGCGGAATATCTTGAAAAATAAGCGAAGCACCAACTTCTAATCTGGTGTGTGGGTGTATCTAGGCATAAGGAAGAACGCGATTGAAAATTGGGTCGCCACGTCAAAATCCAAGATGGCCGCCTCCATGTATGTCTGAACCTTGTGAGCGAAATATCTTGAAAAATAAGCGAAGCACCAACTTCTAATCTGGTGTGTGGGTGTATCTAGGCACAAGGAAGAACGCGATTGAAAATTGGGTCGCCATGTCAAAATCCAAGATGGCCGCCTCCATGTATGTCTGAACCTTGTGAGTGAATATGATAGCATGTTTTCTGCGTCTTCCACTTTGTCAACTCACATCACTTCCCCGGCGGGGGACCGAGGCGTAACGCTTGTTCCTATAGAATGGAATTCCACTCGTCCATTCCCACACGGAACACCACTAATCTCAAAACAAATGAATATGGACAAAATGCTCGCCTGAGTGTCCCCTCACCCAACAACATTGATCACTATTTCAGTACAATATCTTTGATTAATTCTCAAATCTTATTTTCATGTGCCCATAACACAGGAACCTGTTCCTCAGAAGAACCTCGGCTTTTTCAAGTCTTTCTGGAAGGAAGTTTCCAACTTCCTTCCGACCTCCATTCTGAAGGTATGATCGCATACACATCACTCCAGAAACACGCGCACTTTAATCCCAGATGATAGGAATGATACTAGCACAGACATGCACCTCCAACTAAGTGTGTCTACACTTTTCATCAGGTGAGGACAAACACATATGTAACCACGCAACCTTCAGAGCACATCTATGACTGTTGAGGAAACTAAACACTTTCCAGGCTCTTTCCAGTGAAAAGGAACCGGAGGCGCCCGTTTGCTCCGTTACTTCTGGACTGCACCACCAATGGCCACATGTGTCCTGTGCGGTGGTCATTGCATGGTTCCTCGAAATTTTCAATTTGTGGAAGTTGCGGCGTTTTGATGTAACACACTCAAACTTGGCACCGTATCTTAAGGTGGTTGAACGGATGGTTCGTCTCCTGCCGAAGAACCTTCGAGCAGCTCAATGTCTGACATCCCGCGTTTGGGTGTTGTGAGGACGTTATTAGGTTAACAACAGATTTATATATTTCAGAGGATGAGTTGTTCATTTATGAAGGAAATTTATCATAAAATGGTCCAATAAACGTTAAATTTAGCGATCGGATCTGCCAGAAATTTATGGTTCATTCATGGAGATCTTGATGATGATCTTTCGATTCAAGACTCAATCCGCCCCTGAACAGCACCTGCACCATTTCGGGTCAGACCTGCATTCTTAACCTGTTCTAACCAAAGAATGGTAAAGGAGCAGAGGTTGGGAGTGGTGAGAGGAATGGAAAATATGCAGGTGGTGTGGAGAAGAAGATTCCTTTGAAACCAATTTGACGAGTATTGGATAGATTGTGTTGAAATCACTTTGATGTGTATTGGTTAGTTTGGGTTGAAATCACATTGACTCGTGTTGGCATTCGTATTTCATGTTCTAGTTCCTGGCCTGCAGCATCTCTGGGACCTTCTATTCATCTTCTCAGAAAAAAATCTCCATCAGCCTTCCAACCTTCTCGGTTTTATTCGTGCATGGCAACATTAATTCCTTCACAAACACATTTTCCTGATAGTGAGGAGAAATCTGTTCTGGGTTGGGATGTTAGATGTTCCAATTGGAACCTGTGGTCAAGATGCTGCGATCCCAGGTTCAAATCCTTGATGTGGGATTGTCACGAAACCTTTCCTCTCTCACACATGTCAGTAAAATCCGGTACATACCATCAGAGAAGGGACTATGAGTTCGCCTTTCCTGGTGTGGTTGAAACATTATGACTCCTCCTTTGTGGTTAATTGTACCCCGTCGCACCGCGGAGCGAAAGTGGGACTATGGTTTTCCCGTCCGTCCGTGCGTGCGTGCGTACGTGAGTGCGTGCGTGGGTAAGCGAAGGACCGCATTCGAATTTGGTGTGTGGGTGCAACCAACGTCAAAATCCAAGATGGCCGCCGCCATCCATGTATGTCTCATGCCATGTATGTCTGAACCTTGTGAGCGGAATATCTTGAAAAATAAGCGAAGTACCAACTTCTAATCTGGTGTGGTTGTATTTCGGCACAAGGAAGAACGCTATTGAAAATTGGGTCGCCACGTCAAAATCCAAGATGGCCGCCTCCATGTATGTCTGAACCTTGTGAGTGAATATGATAGCATGTTTTCTGCGTCTTCCACTTTGTCAACTCACATCACTTCCCCGGCGGGGGACCGAGGCGTAACGCTTGTTCCTATAGAATGGAATTCCACTCGTCCATTCCCACACGGAACACCACTAATCTCAAAACAAATGAATATGGACAAAATGCTCGCCTGAGTGTCCCCTCACCCAACAACATTGATCACTATTTCAGTACAATATCTTTGATTAATTCTCAAATCTTATTTTCATGTGCCCATAACACAGGAACCTGTTCCTCAGAAGAACCCTGGCTTTTTCAAGTCTTTCTGGAAGGAAGTTTCCAACTTCCTTCCGACCTCCATTCTGAAGGTATGATCGCATACACATCACTCCAGAAACACGCGCACTTTAATCCCAGATGATAGGAATGATACTAGCACAGACATGCACCTCCAACTAAGTGTGTCTACACTTTTCATCAGGTGAGGACAAACACATATGTAACCACGCAACCTTCAGAGCACATCTATGACTGTTGAGGAAACTAAACACTTTCCAGGCTCTTTCCAGTGAAAAGGAACCGGAGGCGCCCGTTTGCTCCGTTACTTCTGGACTGCACCACCAATGGCCACATGTGTCCTGTGCGGTGGTCATTGCATGGTTCCTCGAAATTTTCAATTTGTGGAAGTTGCGGCGTTTTGATGTAACACACTCAAACTTGGCACCGTATCTTAAGGTGGTTGAACGGATGGTTCGTCTCCTGCCGAAGAACCTTCGAGCAGCTCAATGTCTGACATCCCGCGTTTGGGTGTTGTGAGGACGTTATTAGGTTAACAACAGATTTATATATTTCAGAGGATGAGTTGTTCATTTATGAAGGAAATTTATCATAAAATGGTCCAATAAACGTTAAATTTAGCGATCGGATCTGCCAGAAATTTATGGTTCATTCATGGAGATCTTGATGATGATCTTTCGATTCAAGACTCAATCCGCCCCTGAACAGCACCTGCACCATTTCGGGTCAGACCTGCATTCTTAACCTGTTCTAACCAAAGAATGGTAAAGGAGCAGAGGTTGGGAGTGGTGAGAGGAATGGAAAATATGCAGGTGGTGTGGAGAAGAAGATTCCTTTGAAACCAATTTGACGAGTATTGGATAGATTGTGTTGAAATCACTTTGATGTGTATTGGTTAGTTTGGGTTGAAATCACATTGACTCGTGTTGGCATTCGTATTTCATGTTCTAGTTCCTCGCCTGCAGCATCTCTGGGACCTTCTATTCATCTTCTCAGAAAAAAATCTCCATCAGCCTTCCAACCTTCTCGGTTTTATTCGTGCATGGCAACATTAATTCCTTCACAAACACATTTTCCTGATAGTGAGGAGAAATCTGTTCTGGGTTGGGATGTTAGATGTTCCTATTGGAACCTGTGGTCAAGATGCTGCGATCCCAGGTTCAAATCCTTGATGTGGGATTGTCACGAAACCTTTCCTCTCTCACACATGTCAGTAAAATCCGGTACATACCATCAGAGAAGGGACTATGAGTTCGCCTTTCCTGGTGTGGTTGAAACATTATGACTCCTCCTTTGTGGTTAATTGTACCCCGTCGCACCGCGGAGCGAAAGTGGGACTATGGTTTTCCCGTCCGTCCGTGCGTGCGTGCGTACGTGAGTGCGTGCGTGGGTAAGCGAAGGACCGCATTCGAATTTGGTGTGTGGGTGCAACCAACGTCAAAATCCAAGATGGCCGCCGCCATGTATGTCTCATGCCATGTATGTCTGAACCTTGTGAGCGGAATATCTTGAAAAATAAGCGAAGTACCAACTTCTAATCTGGTGTGGGTGTATTTCGGCACAAGGAAGAACGCTATTGAAAATTGGGTCGCCACGTCAAAATCCAAGATGGCCGCCTCCATGTATGTCTGAACCTTGTGAGCGAATATGATAGCATGTTTTCTGCGTCTTCCACTTTGTCAACTCACATCACTTCCCCGACGGGGGACCGAGGCGTAACGCTTGTTCCTATAGAATGGAATTCCACTCGTCCATTCCGACACGGAACACCACTAATCTCAAAACAAATAAATATGGACAAAATGCTCGCCTGAGTGCCCCCTCACCCTTAACATTGATCACTATTTCAGTACAATATCTTTGATTAATTCTCAAATCTTGTTTTCATGTGTCCATAACACAGGAACCTGTTCCTCAGAAGAACCTCGGCTTCTTCAACTCTTTCTGGAAGGAACTT
The DNA here is from genome assembly GCF_964187855.1 of Myxine glutinosa. Lineage (NCBI taxonomy): Eukaryota > Metazoa > Chordata > Myxini > Myxiniformes > Myxinidae > Myxine > Myxine glutinosa. The sequence goes on along the minus strand of NC_136267.1, from coordinate 168,150,646 downwards.
TCCAACTTCCTTCCGACCTCCATTCTGAAGGTATGATCGCATGCACATCACTCCAGAAACACGCGCACTCTAATCCCAGATGATATGAATGATACTAGCACAGACATGCACCTCCAACTAAGTGTGTCTACACTTTTCATCAGATGAGGACAAACACATATGTAACCACACACCCTCCAGAGCACATCTATGACTTTTGAGGAAACTAAATACCTTCCAGGCTCTCCAGTGAAAAGGAACCGGAGGCGTCCGTTTCATCCGTTACTTCTTGACTGCACCACCAATGGCCACATGTGTCCTGTGCGGTGTTCATTGCATGCTTCCTCGAAATTTTCAATTTGTGGAAGTTGCGGCATTATGATGTGACACACTCACACTTGGCACCGTATCTTACGGTGGTTGAATGGATGGTTCGTCTCCTGCCGAAGAACCTTCGAGCAGCTAAATGTCTGTCATCCCGCGTTTGGGTGTTGTGAGGACGTTATTAGGTCAACAACAGATTTATATATTTCAGAGGATGAGTTGTTCATTTATGAAGGAAATTTATAATAAAATGGTCCACGAAAGGTTAAATTTAGCGATCTGATCTGCCAGAAATGTATGGTTCATTCATGTAGACCTTGGTGATGATCTTTCGATTCAAGACTCAACCCGTCCCTGAACAGCATCTGTATTCTTTCGTGTCAGACCTGCGTTCTCAACCTGTTCTAACCAAAGCATGGTAAAGGAGCAGAGGTTGGGAGTGGTGAGAGGAATGGAAAATATACAGGTGATGTGGAGGAGAAGATTCCTTTGAAACCACTTAGATGAGTATTGGTTGCTGTGTGTTGAAATCACTTTGATGAGTATTGGTTAATTTGTGTTGAAATCACAGCGATTGTCACTAAACCTTTCCTCTCTCACACCTGTCAGTAAAATCCGGCACATACCATCAGAGAAGGGACTATGAATTTGCCTTTCCTCGTGTGGTTGCTACATTCTGACAGTCCTCAGGTGTGGTTGTTACCTATAGAATAGAATACCACTCGTCCATTCCAACTGTTACGGATTCGTCAATTCCGTTGTTGTGGTTCTCATCCATTGTAAACATTTTTGGTTCCATGTAATATTATTGTTATCGTTTAAGTGAATTGGAGATAACTGTTTTCAAAAGGTAAAAAAAATTAATGTTTTAAAAAGAAACCGGAAACCGGTTCGGGAACCGGACGAAGAAGAGGAGGAAGAAGAAGAGGAAAAAGAGGCGGAGCAAGTGAGTTCGGAGAAGGAGCCGAGCTGCTTGGAGGTCTTGAGCAAACGCTGGCGAACGAGGGTCACGAGTGAACTTTGGATTTCCTGGGAAAGGGATTCCTGCGACAGAGTTGTTATCGCTGTGACAGATAAACCTGCGTGACAGGTTTTGCCATTGATTCCGAAGAGAATCATTGGAGTGCCGTTACGTCTCGAGAACGAACCGTTGGCCATTTTGCCTCGCGCCTGATTTCGCATTGCTCCAGGTTTTTCACCTCGCTCCAACCATTTCAACGCATCCAGCCGTTAGCTTGGTTTGCATATGTAACATGGATTTTGAGTGGGAATTTGCGGTTCGCCATGTGGGGAGCCGTTGAACATCCATACCCGAAGATGTGATTTCTCAGTCGTCTCTTGAGTACACCTTTGCCCATCTTTGGCAGTGTGACTGTCAACCGAGCGGGATTCTGGTGTCGATAGAACATCGTTCTGACGATCACTGGAGCGTGGATCGACTTTGGTTTGAAGCTGGGACAGAGACATTGGGAATGCTCTTTTCGCTCACTTGGAGCACAGTGAATTATAATAATAATAATAATAATAATAATAATACATTTATTTTATATAGCGCTTTTCAAAAAGCCCAAAGACGCTTTGACAGAGTACAAAAAACAAGTGCAAAAAGACAAAAATAAATAGGTAAATAATTATCAAAGCAAAAGGAAGGAGAAGGAGAAGAGATAGTCAGGGGTTAAATGCTGTGGGTTAAATGTTAAATGCAGTGTTGAACAGGTGGGGCTTGAGTGATGTTTTGAATGTGGTGAGTGAGGAGGAGTCTCTGATGGTGTGAGGTAGTGAGTTCCAGAGGGTGGGAGCAGCGATGGAGAAGGCCCTGTCCCCCCAGGATCTGAATTTGGTCTGGATGGGGGGGGGGGGGAGGGGGGACAGGAGGTTGGCACCAGCAGAGCGGAGGTTGCGGGTGGGAGTGTGTCTGGAGAGGAGGTCAGTCAGGTAGGATGGGGCCAGGTGATGAAGGGCTTTGTAGGTCAAGAGGAGGATTTTGTACTGGATTCTCTGGGGGATAGGAAGCCAGTGAAGCTTGTAAAGGACAGGGGTGATGTGGTCACGGGTCCGGGAATGGGTGAGTAGACGGGCAGCGGAGTTCTGAATGTATTGGAGTTTATTGATGATTATTGAGGGTGAACCATAGAGGAGGCTGTTGCAGTAGTCCAGACGGGAGGTGATGAAGGCGTGGATGAGGGTTTCTGCAGCCGTGGAGGAGAGGGATGGACGGAGACGGGCGATGTTTTTCAGGTGAAAGAAGGCTGTCTTTGTGATTTGTTTAGTGTATTTGTCGAAGGAGAGGGTTTGGTCAAAAATGATGCCAAGATTCCGGATGTGAGGGGAGGTGGATACTGGGAAACCGTCAATGTTGAGGGTGAAGTTATGGGTGGATTTGGTGAGCGTTTTTGGGCCAATGATGATTATTTCAGATTTATCATAGTTAAGTTTGAGGAAGTTGATTTGAAGCCAGGATTTTATTTCAGTGATGCAGTTTGTCAGGATAGAGTGGGTGGCGGTGGAGATTGACTTGGTGGAGATGAAAAGCTGGATGTCATCGGCAAAGCAGTGGAATTGGAGACCATGACGGCGGATTAAGTGACCAAGGGGGGACAGGTACAGGATGAAGAGGAGGGGGCCGAGAACTGAACCTTGGGGGACACCTTGGGGGAGCGGAGCAGTGGGGGATTTGCAGTTATTGATGGAGATGAACTGGCGTCTGTCAGAGAGGTAAGATTTGATCCAAGAGAGGGCAGTGCCGGTAATGTTAAAGGTAGTTTCAAGTCGGGTGAGGAGGATGGTGTGATTGATTGTGTCAAAGGCGGCGCTTAGGTCGAGGAGGATGAGAATGTTGAGGTTGCCGGCGTCAGAGGAGAGGAGAAGGTCGTTGGTGATTTTGAGGAGAACAGTTTCAGTACTGTGGTTGGAGCGGAATCCGGATTGGAATGTTTCATACAGGTTATCGGCAGAGAGGTGATGTTTGAGTTGAGTGGCTACAGCGTGTTCCAAAACTTTTGACAGAAAGGGTAGGTTGGAGATGGGTCTGAAGTTATTAAGGGTGTCAGGGTTGAGTCCAGGTTTTTTCAGAATGGGGGTAACAGCAGCAATTTTGAGGGATGGTGGGACGATGCATGTAGACAGGGAGGAGAGGAGTCAGAGAGGTCAGTAGGGGAGACTGGGGAGAACTGAGACAGGGGTTGGCAGGATAAGGGGGGGCAGGTAGTTTGAGGGGGAGCAGGTGCGGTGGTGGTTAAGCTGTTGTAGATGTTGTCAATTTTGTTTTGGAAGAATGAAAGGAAGGAGATGCAGTTGTCTACTGTGAATGACTGGGTGGTGGTGTCCAGGGGGCTGAGGAGTTTGTTTATTGTAGAGAAGAGTGCTTTTGGGTTTCCGGAGCCAGAGTGGATAATTTAAGAGTAGTAGGTGGAGCGGGCGCGGGAGAGGGCATCTTTGTAGTGCTGCAGGTGGTCATTGTAGGCTTGGGAGTGAATTGTGAGACCTGTTTTATTGCGGAGTCTTTCAAGTTGGCGAGCACGAGTTTTCATCAGGCGGAGTTCAGGGGTAAACCAGGGAGCAGAATGGGTGAAAGAAACTGTTTTGGTTTTTATAGGCGCAAGCTGGTCGAGGCAGAAGGAGAGAGTGTGGTTGTCGTAGTCAGTGAGGTCAGAAGGAGTGTGGAGGTCAACGAAGGGAGAAGTGGACATTTTTTCAGAGAGGGTGGATGAGAATGAGGTAGGTGAAAGAGTTTTTAGCTTACGGAAGTTGATAATGCGACAATGCCTTGGTGCTGGGGTGGGGATGTTGATGGTCATAGTGATGGCTAAGTGGTCAGAGAGGGTGAGGTCCGAGCTAGAGAGATGGTGCAAAATTAGTCCAGTAGAGCAGACAAGATCCAGAATGTGACCATGGTTATGGGTAGGAAAGTTGACATGTTGAGTGAGGTTAAAGCAGGTGAGTAAATCAGTGAAGTCAGTGGTTATTGTGGAGTCAGTGGAGTCCATGTGGATATTGAAATCACCGAGGAGGAGGATTGAGGGGGAGAAGGAACAGAGCTGGGTCAGAAAGTAAGAGAAGTCAGACAGGAATGATGGGTGTGGTTTGGGAGGGCGGTAGACGACTGCCATGACTGACAATGTGTGACCAGAGAGTTTAAAAGCCAGGTGTTCAAATGATGGAGCAGATGAGATGGAGATGAGGCTGGTCTTGATGTCCTGTCGGTGAATTACGGCAATTCCACCACCTCGGCCCTCCGAGCGTGGTTTATTGATGTATGAATATCCATTGGGTGTAGTGAGGTTGAGTGAGAAGTAGTCCAGAGGTTGTTGCCAGGTTTCAGTGAGACAGAGAAAGTCCAGTTTATTGTCCAGAATGTAGTCGTTCAGGATGTGGCTTTTGTTGTCGAGGGACCGGGTATTCAACAGAGTGAGCTTCATGTTGCTTTGTACGGTGGGGATGAACTCGGGTGATTTTGCCAGGGTTTGCAGACAGGAGGCGCGATTGTGTGCGTTGCTGTGATGACGTAGTCGATGAGTGGGAGTGCGCTGAGCTGACCAGAGTACAGGACTGGAGTGACCTGTTTGTAAGTAAACAAACTTGCGACCGGAGCCTCTATGAATGTATCTGGGTCGTCGCAGGAGTCCGTGGTATTTGATTGCAGAGATGCATGGTGGGGTGGAGTGAGTGTTGAGCAGTTATATTGTACGAAACTGATGGTACCATCATAGGAATGATATATTGGTTGTACAATTGATTAATATTGTTATTGTACTGTTATTCTTGTGTGACCTTAATGCAATACTTGTTTGTTGGTAACAATTGGTGTGGTTTCACCATTGATCTTTGACACACAGAATAACACATCTTTCTGCCGTGACTCCTCTCGGGGCTCGGAGGTACACCGTGACCGGGGTTTGGGGAGGAGCACGTAACACTACGCAGAACACCACGAATCTCAAAAAAAATGAATATGGACAAAATGCTCGCCTGAGTGTCCCCTCCATCCTCAACATTGATCACTATTTCAGGACAATATCTTTGATGAATTCTCAAATGTTGTTTTCATGTGCCCATAACACAGGAACCTGTTCCTCAGAAGAACCCTGGCCTTTTCAACTCTTTCTGGAAGGGATTTTCCAGCATCCTTCCGACCTCCACTCGGAAGGTATGATCGCACACACCACTCCAGAAACACACATACTTTATTCCCAGAGCATAGAATTACCACAAGGATAGACACGCACTTCCACCTCAACATGTACAAACTTAATTAACAGGCCAGTACAACCACATACGCAACAACATAGCAACTCGGAAAACCACATGTGTAACCGCACACCGTCCAGAACATATCCCTGACTGTTGAGGGATAACTGATCACTTGTGGCCACTTTGGTGAAATGTCTTTCATTAATTCATTTTATTGTTTTCTTGTGTCCATCACACAGAACGTTGTCCTTGTGAAGCTACAAGAACTTTTCAGGTCGACGTGTAACAAGATCTATAATATCCTTCCGACCTCCTTTCTGAAGGTATGATCGCATGCACGTCACTCCAGAAACATACAAGCTTTAATTCCAGAGGATATAAATGATACCAGGACAGACATGCACGTCCAACTATGTGTTTCTACACTTTCCAACAGACGAGGACACCCGAATTTTCCAACTTGTTCTGGAAGGGATTTTCCAGCATCCTAACGGCCTCCACTCTGAAGGTGTCATCGCGCACACACCACTCCAGAAACACACACACTTTATTCCCAGAGCATATAATTACCGCAAGGATAGACACGCACCTCCACCTCAACATGTACAAACTTAATTAACAGTCCAGGACAACCACATACACAACAACATAGCAACTCGGAAAACCACGTGTGTAACCGCACACCGTCCAGAACATATCCCTGACTGTTGAGGGACAACTGATCACCTGTGGCCACTTTGCTGAAATGTCTTTCATTAATTCTCATTTATTGTTTTCTTGTGTCTATCACACAGAACATTGTCTTTCTGAACCCACAAAAACTTTTCAGATCGACGTGGAACAAAATCTATGATATCCTTCAGACCTCCTTTCTGAAGGTATGATCGCATACACGTCACTCCAGGAACGTACACACTTTAATCCCAGAGGATATAAATGATAACAGGACAGACATGCATGTCCAACTATGTGTGTCTACACTTTCCAACAGACGAGGACAACCACATATGTAACCAGACACCCACCCGAACAAATGTTTGACTGCAAGGGAACTAAACACTTTCCAGGCTCTCTAAACACCAAACACTTATTAGTTAGTTTGTTTTTAAATCACTTTGACGACTATTGGTTAATTTATGTTGAAATCACTTTGACGAGTATTGGTTAGTTTGTGTTGAAATCACTTTGACGAGTATTGGTTAGTTTATGTTGAAATCACTTTGACGAGTATTGGTTAGTTTGTGTTGAAATCACTTTGACGAGTATTGGTTAGTTTATGTTGAAATCACTTTGATGAGTATTGGTTAGTTTGTGTTGAAATCACTTTGACGAGTATTGGTTAGTTTGGGTTGAAAACACTTTGACGAGTACTGGTTAGTTTATGTTGAAATCACTTTTAGAGTATTGGTTAGTTTGTGTTGAAAACACTTTGACGAGTATAAGCTAGTTTGGGTTGAAGTCAATTTGATTCGTATAAGTTAGTTTGGGTTGAAGTCACTTTGACGAGTATAAGTTCGTTTGGGTTGAAGTCACTTTGACGAGTATAAGTTAGTTTGGGTTGAAGTCAATTTGATTCGTATAAGTTAGTTTGGGTTGAAGTCACTTTGACGAGTACAAGTTAGTTTGGGTTGAAACCCCTTTGACGAGTATAAGTTAGTTTGGGTTGAAACCAATTTGACGAGTATAAGTTAGTTTGGGTTGAAGTCACTTTGACGAGTATAAGTTTGTTTGGGTTGAAGTCACTGACGAGTATTGGTTAGTTTGTGTTGAAAACACTTTGACTGGTATAAGTTAGTTTGGGTTGAAGTCACTTTGACGAGTATAAGTTAGTTTGGTTTGAAGTCACTTTGACGAGTATAAGTTAGTTTGGGTTGAAGTCAATTTGATTCGTATAAGTTAGTTTGGGTTGAAGTCACTTTGACGAGTATAAGTTAGTTTGGGTTGAAACCCCTTTGACGAGTATAAGTTAGTTTGGGTTGAAATTACTTTGATGAGTGTTGGATCGTTTGGGTTGAAATCCTTCAAGCAACTCACGTGCCGAAATCCCACGTGTGTGTTTTGTGACATTTTGTGAGGTCTCGAACAGGTTTACTTGTTTCAGTGGATGACTTTTTCATTTATGAAGTAAATTTATCATAAAATGTTCCACCAGAAGTTAAATTTAATGATCCGATCTGCCTGAAATTTCTGGAGATCAACACTTTGATGTGTGTGATCAGTGGAACTGCCACTTTATAACTTTTTGGCAGTGATGACCGGGTAACCAAGACGTCCCACTTTCATCAGACATGTGACCCACGACGCACACAAGCACAACAGCAGGAGAGAACAGGGACGTTGGTAGATCTGTGGAAGGGAGAGAGCTGGGGGAGGGGTTAGGGGAGTGGTACACAGTATAAAGTACAAGTTAGTACAAAGTACAAGTTGGTGTCCTTGTGTTTTATACTTCTCCCACCCCCCACCCCACTTCCCACGCCTCCTCCCCCCAAGCCCTCTCCCTCCCACACATCTCCCTGCTCTCAAATGTTGTGTTTGTGTGCTTCCCCTTCTCTCCCCATCTTGTCTTCCGCTCCCTCTTTTTATATATTTTGTTTGTCTGGTTGATTTGTCTGTGAAGTAAATGTTAGCTCTTTCACGAGCCTCGATTAAGTATACAACAACAACAAAAAAAAAAAGCAAAGGCACACCACTAGGAATTTCAGGAAATAATTTGGAGATTGAAAGAGACGAATTTGTGCTGTTTTAACGGGGGTAGAAAAGATCAAGGTTTTGGATGGGGTATCCCTCCAGGCCTCCAGGTATCCCTCCCTCCAGGCCTGAACCAAAATAAGAGATGGTGGTGAACAGCTGTTTTAAAGACCTGGAGGGAGGAGTGGGATTGAAGAGAGTGAGGAAGTTTGTTCCAGAGGTGGGAGAAAAGAGGAATGAAAGAGTCAAGGTGAGCAGAGAGTCTTGATTTTGGCAGTTTTACCAAAGGAGGGTTGCTGGCAGATCTTGTGCGTCCTGGAGGAATATTTGGGGAGCAGAGCACAGACAGAGCAAGGGGAGCTAGGCCGGAGAGGAGTCGG
>NC_136267.1:168052085-168137085 GCF_964187855.1 Myxine glutinosa | reverse complement strand
ATTTCCCAGATTGGTTTGAACAACCAAAAGCAGAACAACCAGTCATTTTGTTTGGCAATAAACAACATTCCCGTACCAAGCTGACGTTCACGCACGGTGAAGTTAGACACAAAATGGCGCCACGAAATCACGTGACCAGAAATCTCGGGTCAGCACATGGCGCAACTCTCTTTATACAGGGACTCCAATATAAACTAGAAGGGCACGAGGAAGAGCGCAAACCTCCATCAGGCTGAACAGTTTTCATTTTGTATTCCACTGATAGGCCGGATCTGATCTGGACAATACTCATTCGTAATTATACTGGAAAATACTGGACAATCCCAGGTAATGCCACTCTCATTCGTATTCCTCCGAGTCCCCCCTCCGTCCCCTTGTCATTGCCATATGTGGGCTGGTGCTTCAGCTTGTCACCTTTCTCTTTTTGACAATATCCAGCGACATGCGGCCATTCTGGTGGGACAGGAGTTGGCAACATCTCTGGAACCTCTCTCAGTCCGCCGCTCTGTTCTTTCCTTCAGCCTTTTCAACAGATATTACCACGGAATGTGCTCTGAGGGTCTATCACAGGTTGTTCCACTGGTCATTCTTTCAGTCGCCCGACACGTTTGGCAGTTTCTTCCTGTCCATATACCGTGTCTGTCCCAAGGACTAAGACTATGAGGGATTCTTCTCGTTTTTTCCCCCCCGCTCGCCATCACTGGAGCAGTTTACCTGCATCTTGCTTTCCCCTCGATACCAAACTACCTCAATTCAAGAGGAATGTCAATCGATTCCTCCTTTGTAGCTAATATCCACACTATCCTTTGTTGGAACCGCCTAACTTCAGTGGCCTTCAAGGCTTTGTGGTGAGGGGTATCTCATGAAAATGTATTACCGTGTGGCGGACACGAAAGCTCACTGGCGCGAGGGCATCATTCCGCGCACCAAGTGGGCGGCGGCCACACCCGAGGGGTAGGCGTGGCCGCGGGATATACACCGGGCGCGCAGCCCGGAACGCTCCAGTGTTACAGTGGAGCTCTTGAATAAAGACTCTTACAACTTACCGCGTTGTCCACTTCCTCCTTGCTTACAAGCAGCGCGCGTAACACCGCGCTTCATTGGTGACCCTCCGACGTTCTGGTCAGCCGTCGCTGACCACCCGAATATGCCATCGCAATGGCAAACAACGCGGTCCAAATGAAACTCCCCGAGTTCTGGGAGACGCAAGCCGAAGTCTGGTTCCTGCAGGCAGAAGCCCAGTTCCGACTTCGAGGCATCACGGTGGACGAGACCAGGTACTGCCACGTGGTCGCTTCCCTCGGGCCCGGCACGGCCAGCCGCGTCGTGTCGGTCCTGAGGAATCCACCGGCCGACGGCAGGTACGAGGCGATCAAGCGTCTCCTCCTCGCCACGTTCGGCCTCACGGTGGACGCACGGGCCGACCGCCTCCTGGACCTCCCCGAGCTCGGTGACACGCGACCGTCGGTCCGCATGGACCATATGCTGTCGTTGTTGGGCGATGAAACCCCGAACGCTCTTTTCCGGGCGTTATTTCGACGCCAGCTGCCGGCACGAGTCCGCCTCGCGTTGGCCGGTTCTGTGACGACAGAACCCCGGGCTCTCGCTGCCGAAGCCGACAGGTTCTTCGCGGCTTTGGACGCGCAGGCGAGTTTTGGCGCAGACGCCACGCATCCCGAGGCTGACCCTGATGCTGATGCACCACACCTCGGGGATCCCGAGGCTGACGCACGCCGCGTGGCGGCCGCCACGCCACGCCCACCACCACCGCGAAAACCGCGGCCTCCGCCTTCGCCGCAAACCTGGTGCCATTTCCACACCAGGTTTGGCCACAAGGCGAGGGATTTGTTGTCCGCCACACGCGCGCGTGCTCGGGAATTCTGGGGGGGCGTGTGTGGCGGACACGAAAGCTCACTGGCGCGAGGGCATCATTCCGCGCACCAAGTGGGCGGCGGCCACACCCGAGTGGTAGGCGTGGCCGCGGGATATACACCGGGCGCGCAGCCCGGAACGCTGCAGTGTTACAGTGGAGCTCTTGAATAAAGACTCTTACAACTTACCGCGTTGTCCGCTTCCTCCTTGCTTATAAGCAGCGCGCATAACACCGCGCTTCATTACCATTTATAATTACCATTTAGAACCCATTAAAATTGTCTTTTAGAACCCATTAAAATTACCCTTTGGAACCCATTAAAATTACCTGGAACCCTTTAGAAAGTGGTTTAAGGAGACGGGGTTTTGCAGACAGTTTTAAGGAGGTTGTGCGTGTGTGTGTGTGTGTGTGTGTGTTTGTGTGTGTGTGTGTGTGTGTGTGTGTGTATATACCTATAATAATAAAAGGCAGTGTCCATCCTTTCGTCCGTCTGTCTCCTCCATAACTCCAAAACGACGAAACCTAGCGGCCCCAAACTTTGCATGCATGCATCCACCTGGACCTCCAACTGATTGCAATGATGAAAACTGGGTGTTTTCGTGTGTGAAACACCCTTTTTGAAGATGATTAACGAGGTGCTCGTAAGAAAAAAAACCCGATGTGGTGGTTTACCAATATGTCGGCCGGCCATCTTGGCACCTTGCTGGCTACTGCACCTAGCTGGGTTCTTAAGCCGCCATTTTGTTTTGGCCCCCTCAAATGTGCCTTGGAAACACGATCGATATCATTGCGTAATTGAAGCATCTTACTATCATTCACCAAATGTCCGTCTGTCCGTCCGTCCGTTCACAGGTACCGCAAAAAACAGCTGAACCGATCGCAACGATATTTTGGGTGGGTAATCATGGGACGCCATGGAGTAAAATAGGCTATATTGTTTTTCCAATTTCACTTTTGGTCAACAGCATTTTCAGGTTTGGACTCCCGCATAACGTTATTTTCATGGGTACCGCACAAATGGCTGCACCGATTGCAACCTGACGAATGAAAACACACAGTTAAAAATAATTACCTCGGACAAAGACCTTTCATTAGGACATGGGTTGAATCCCTGCTTGAGAGATTGCCTACCCCCCTCCTCCCCACCATCACGGTCGTCTCTCCAACTCACAATCCCACGAGATATGCGGAAAGGACGACCCAAAACCAATTATCTTCTTTTTGATTCGTATATAAACATCATTAAAAGTAAATAATGACCTCGGCCAAAGTTCAAATGACATGGGTTTAATCTCTCCATGAGATAATTCCACACAGCTGTTTGGGCGGTGTATAAGCTAATAGATCACTGTCTCCATCAATCTTGCCAAGGCCGTAACACCTATCGGCTCAAAATCCTTTTAACTGTTGACTTGGTAGTTTTTACAATGAAGGAAACATTAATAATGTTGTTAAAAGTTTATTTTGTGATTAATTTGTGGGACCGTGGTGATTGGCGTTATGTTGTTTGGAATGAAAAAAGAGATATCGAGTTCAAGTGAATGAGGAAATGCCGTGATGGTTTCGACTTTCTAAATGTGAAATTCGCGGATCGCCATATGCAGATTCACCATGGTCCCACGATCGATGTTTCTATACGTGAATGTACCCGTTTGTTTGCGTACGATAATGTTTTTCATGGAGGTCCTTCCCGAACTTGCTGTCCATGTTTGACGTGTGACTGAAGGTGCTACAGGAATATGGAATTTATTGGTTTCATGCTTTAGCATTCGTCGTTTCTGCATTGTCTGTTTGCTTCTGGCCTCTCACCCATGCGTAGCACGGGTACCTCACTAGTCCTTTTAAATCAGAAAATAAAAAGAAATGGCATTTTGGAAAATGAATTTTGGAGAATGAAATGGAAAATAAAAATAAATAAAGAAAAAGAAATAACTGCAGTCAAGCGCTTCCTCCAGCCATGAATGAGCTTCCTCCACCTCTCTACTGGAAGTTTGGCCCACTCTTTTGCAAACTATTCCAGTTCTCCCAGATTTGAAGGGTGCCTTCTCCCAACAGCTGTTTTCAGATCTCCCCACAGGTGTTCAATGGGATTTAGATCTGGACTCATTGCTGGCCACTTCAGAACAGTCCAGCGTTTTGTCTTGAACCATTCCTGGGTGCTTTTGAAGTCTGTTTGGGGGTCATTGTCCTGCTGCAAGCCCAATGTCCTTCGACGGAGACTTAGCTTTCTGACACTGGGTTGAACATTGTGCTACAAAAGTCTTGGTAATCTCCTGATTTAATGATGCCATGCACACATTCAATGCACCCAGTGCCAGAGGCAGCACAGCAACCCCAAAACATCACTGATCCTCCTCCATGTTTGACTGTAGGGAAGGTGTTCTTTTCTTTGAAGGCTTCATTTTGTTTTCTGTAAACAGATGATGTGCTTTGCCAAAAAGCTCTAATTTGGTCTCATCGGTTCACAGGACATTCTCCCAGAAGTAATTTGGCTTGTTCAGGTGTGTTTTGGCAAACTCCACTCGGGCTTTCTTTTGTCTCTCTCGCAGCAGTGGGGTTCTATCAAAGAACCCTCTTTCATCGACTTGTTGATGGATGCTGCGAGTTGAAACTGCCGTACCTTGTGTCTGAAGGTCAGCTTGAATCTGTTTGGCCTTTGATCAAAATGCTTTCTCCACCATTTGAACAATCTTTCGCTGCAATTTTCGATCAAGATTTCTCTCACGGCCACGTCCAGGGAAGTTGGTTGCAGTGCCATGGGCCTTACACTTCCTGATAACATTGCGTATGGTGTACACTGGAAGATCCAGGTATCTGGAGATGGACTTGTAGCTTTGAGATTGTCCATGCTTGGCTACAATCTTGTGTCTGACCTCCTCAAACAATTCTCTGGTTTTCTTTCTTTTCTCCATATTGTTGAAATGAAGATCAAATAGCTGTATGTTGAAATATGTTGAAAAAGTCAAAACTTTACATGGGGTGTACTTACTTTTTCACGTGACTGTATATGTATATATATATATATATATATATATATATATATATACATATATATATATATATGACGGTTTGGCCCCCCCTTTGGAACTCAAGAAGGGGCACCTTGAAGCAGCAAAATGAGGTTTAATACAAAATCGAGCAAACACAATATTGTGGAGCATGCCTTGAAATCACAGGGCCTTGTCACACAAGACCTGCAAGTCCAAGCCACCCTCTAAAAACTCCGCAAAATACAATTTGTTATATACATGAAATAACAGGAAAAACGCTGCGCTAATTATGACCTCAGACAAGAGAGGGCCTTTGAAGACACAAAAAGGAAGATATTTCTCAGGCTCTAATTCCAAACAAGCTGGGCTTTCCAAGGCCCAGCGATGCATTCCCATAATAAAGTTCTATGATGTGAACATTTGGTAGTGAAACATAAGAAACCAGGCACACAAAGATCAAGGGATACATATTACATCATCCCCTGTTCGAGGTTAACTTACAACTATTCCCATAACTTTCTTCCTTAGAAGATGGTGGAAAAATGTCCCCAAGGTTGGATATGACCGAGTCGTGAATCAACATGTTTTGCAGTGAATCTAGTTTTTTGAAGCAAGCAAAAGAAAGACACAATTAAATATATATTTCTCAGGTGCCCTGTGTCACGTGGTGTGCCCCCCATGTCCCCCCTTTGGCTTTACGACAACTCTTCGGAGCATACAGCAATCAGTTAAAACGAAACATATTTTGGTTATTGGTAAAAATACATAACGGTATTTTTTACCTTTACCTTAAGAAGGCATAACAGTTCTCCACATACCGCCCTTTTGGATCTAAGATACAACGTTATCTACGAGCCAATCAAAGGCCTTTATTGTCAACAAAGCAAAAGAAGCAAGAAGCAACAAAGGTGCATTCAACATATCACGCGAAGGCAGCCCAGTGAGCATGTCACGCGCCTCCATGCACCTCACATCGCACTCAGCGGGATGATTCGCGTAGCATGTGGGTGGGTGAGTGGGTAATGTGAGTGTGTGAGACTGTGAGTATGTCGTGTGAGTCCGTAGGGGCATGAAGATCGAATAGCGTGTCAAATCCACAGCAAAGGCGTCTGAGTCGACCGGGGTCCACACCCAGGATGATCTCCCGACCCACCCTTTGCCCACAGAGGTGCGGCCGGGACTCCCCCCCGACTGGAGCTCGCCCAAGCATCCCCAGGCGCAATCCCTGTCGATCTTCGGTGCTCAATCGATATTCATGGCCCTTAGGCCTCGAATGTGCGTTTGTTCTGCAGGGGAATACACAACATTAGTATCAGGTGGCTTAACCCTATGGCCAAACAACAAAGCATAACGGTCCAAAGGAGGGAGAGAAACTTCCTTTGAGTCAAGGTCGAAGTTGTCCGAGTCGTTGCTGCTTCCATCGTCATTATCCATGAATGAATCGTCGAAGCAATCAGAATCGGAGCTCGGAGCATTGTCATTGTCGAGTTCCTTGCCACCCAAGCCCGGATTTGCAGTCGGGTCCGGTGTTGGGTCGGCATCCAAAAGTGGGTCAGTGACGACTGAACTACTGCGAGACTTTAAGGAGCAGAGGTGAGCTTGTGAAGCAGAAAGAGGCAAAGCCGTCATTGAGACATAAACATCAGTATCAGACTCACGCGAGTGGTCCACATCATCATCGGATTCATCATCCGTAACATCATCCTCGGGTGGCTTAGGGCTGTGGCACAGATGGTCAGCAGCAGTCAAGCCCTCCCCTTCGAAATAAAGAGAGAGACCGCCCTTAGGTAGGTCATGGTGTCTGCATGTGACGCGTTGGGGCCTAGAGCATTCGGCTTCCAGGCAGCCCGCAATGCTCTGAAGTCCCGCCATGCCTCTTCGGTCGGAGTTGAGTCCAAAGCCGGGGCCGGGTCAACAATGGTTGATTTACTGTGAGCTCGTGAGACAGCAACAGCACAAAAATCATTAAGCGACGCCCGCGAGGGCCAGAGCACGTTCACATCTGAATCCAAATCCAGTTTGTCAATGCAGTTAAAATAGTCATCAGTAATATAATCCTTTTCAGGCAAATCAATCAAGGAAGAACAATCTTCGGAAGCGGAGATCTCATCATTGCTGCCCAGTGACTCGTTCGGGTCGTTGTTCCAGGATCCGTAGTCTGCAGTCACGTCGACAGCCGGAGTAGCATCTGGATCCGTGGTCAGCTTGGCGGTCATCACCATGGCCCTTTCCGGGGTCGTCTTTAGGGTCCATCCTGTGGTAAACTTTCTCACACATGCAAGGACTAAAGCCTTGGTTAGTACACTACAAATCACAATTCCTAGCCCCCCCCAATTATGATCAGTCAATGGAGAAACTCACTATATTGTCTCCATCTTGCTTTGTTGTCTTCCTATGTGCAACCATCATTTTTTGTAAACACATATTTGTAAACATCATCTCGTATTGCTTCCATCCCATCAGTGTCTCAAAATCTGAAGCACAATTTTTCCTATATTTTTTTCCCTGCATCTAATATCATTCACTCATCTCACTAATCATCCTGTGTAAACAAATTATCCACTGACTCATACCATAATTCACGTTATTAGCAGCTGGTAGTTAAATATCAAAATACATCAACTGGTATCAAGCGAATTTCGCACCAGTATAATCCACTGGAAAAATATTTCCTTTCCCTGCGCTTTGTCCTAGGTTCTAGAACCTAGAGTCACCCATGTAGAGTAAACATTTATTTACACATCTTTCCTCTATCATCTTTGCACTTCCAACAACCTTCTTCAACACTTCCTCAGCAAATCCTTTCCTTCAGACTCAACCCACATCAATACAATGTCCCCTTCCAGGCGCGTCTGTCTAGCCACCCACAAATTGTCCACAAGACAAAATCATCATATTTCACACCTCAGCTCTCGAGACCACCCAGGGGTCCCTTGAGAGATGCATCCTAATGTTAATCAGCTCTCGAGAGCTCAATTTTGAACAGGGGTAAAACCAGCAATACTCAATTCTGCCAAGCAAGAGGCCAGAGCAGTATCACTCCCTCTTCCATCTGCCCACCATAACTGGCAGACAGACAATGGCGAGCCACAAGCCCCAACCCTACAAGGCTCCAGCTCCCATCCAAAGGACACAAACTCCCTCAGACTGGCATAATCTCTTTGCCAGCTTATGTACGAACCAAGATTGCAAACAAATAGTTTTCCAAACAAAACTCAGTTGTCACCCTATTGCACCATATTGGCAGAATTCACTTCAGCTCTCTACCACTCTTGTGTCGAGTGATGCCCCAAAATGACATTGCACGAACCCTTTCAATACCTGTCTAAACCTACTGCCATTTAACGACGCTTCCCAGATGACGGTTCCCCATACACTATTCTGGCACAAAATTGTTGCATCCCACAGATGCCACGATTATTTTAACAAACCCATTTTCCTAATCCACCTGTTCAATTCTCATTTCAATTTAAAGTCAATCCAATGTCCTCTAATACCTCTCTTAGCATCCCATGCACCTGTTGCAGACACCTGTTTTAGCCTCTGGCCCAATAGCTGCCCAATAAACAAATAATAAAAAGAAAATAACCTGATCTATTTATTGAAATAGACCTAATTCTCATGTTGGTCAATTTTTTCACCCACTGTGACTCTCGCGTCAATCCTGCCATTCCCAACCACATTTCCAGCGAGGATGACGTCACTATTTCACACCTTTCCTCCCTTGAACAGCGGGAGTCCTCCAAGAGATGCATTCCGATGTAAATCACTTCAAAGTACCCGAATAGCCCTCCCTGGAATCGCACCTTTAACATTACCGGCACCGCCCTTTCTTGGTTCAAATCTTACCTCTGACAGACACAAATCCACTGCTCAACTCTATCCTGATGGACTGCATCACTGAAATAAAATCCTGGCTTCAAATCAACTTTCTCAAACTTAACTATGATAAATCTGAAATAATCGCATCATCTTCCTTCGAACTCAGAGCACACCGACATGGTATCCATCAAACATTGGATTCATATTTCCACAGAACTCCACCACTTTGTTAAATCCTAAACATGCCCAATGGGCAATCCCCTCTGCTCAGGGCTGCAAAATGCTGGATTCTAACCTTCCCAAACACAGCTCTTGTCTGCCAGGCTGCAAATTCAAAGCATTTTCAGTCCCCCTTTTTCCCATACACTAGCCAGTGTAAGTCAGCCAAACATAAACAAAGAGGTTCCAGCGAGCTGTGACCTCCATAACTCTAAACAACTCCACTGGCACTTTTTAAAACAAACTTTCCCAGTCACTTACTAAAATAAAGTGCAGCTCTTGTCCGTAGATATACGTTAACCAAGGTTACATGAGACTTGACAACAATAGTACTGCCCCGTGGAGCAAGGCATCAGAGACAACTCCCCTCTCCACCTGGACTTACCCCAGGTAGAATTTGGCTACCTACAGAGAAAGTACCTGCACAACACATTTACAAACCAATTCGTCCCCTCGTATTAGGGGACATCACAAATGTTCCACCACAATTCACAGCAGGTGACCACCCACCTGCCTTCTGTCGAAGTCCAGTCCAATTTTCTGAGTTTCCATTCACAGACAGACAGACAGACGAACCCCCAACGTACTAACAGGATGGTCTCACAGAGGCCATTCCATTCAAATCTGTAGGCTGCCACGATTCTTCCCGCCAGGACACACCATCATAGTCACCATAGTCACACGACACGTCAGCAGACACAGTGAATGACATTCGACACCATAACAGACACCGCAGACACTGCTCCTCCTTGATCCATATCTGCAGACGCAGTCAGACACACCCAGTCGGACAGACAGACTGGCTCCACATTACAACTGCAAACATCCGAAATGACAACAGCTAACACCAAATATTTATTGTCCCCCTTTCAGGGAAGTCAAATCAACCACCATTAAAGCACAAAACAGAAAACGACCATATACTCAGAGTATATACCATATACTCAGAGTAAGACCCGAAAATCAAGCAGACAGACCGACAATCGAACCTGTCTTTCGACACTGCCGAACGACAAGTCTGCAGACACTGAGGGAGTGACATTCGACCCCCAGTAAACACCGCGGACACCGCTTTGGTCCGCACCTGCAACTCCATCACGCGCCTCCAACTTCTTTTTCGGCGCATCGATCAACACAAATGTACCGACGCATCTTATATTCTACACATTGCTATCCAACTTTTCGCCACAGTCCCATCACAAACAACGTATCTCTCGCGGCATGCATGGCGGGAATCACACTCGTATTGCACCAACATGGAATTCGAGCACATTCCATAGCTGCGAAAATATTGTGCTGGACAAGACATTATTATCATCGACTTGCGCTTTCACACGCATGGCAAAGTCCACGGATGTACAAAGTCGAAGTGCCCTCTCCCTTAATTGATCCACACTGCACCTCGGCACACATCCTCAGATAATTAAATACATGTTTTAATCCAAGCGTGCATCCTCGCACCCGCTCCACCACCACCTTCCAACCACCGCAGGTGCACCTGAACTCCATGGCACACCCGCAACTCCCTCAAAATCAGTGTTCAGAGACATGACTCCATGGACAGCCAGAAAGCCAGACAAATACGGACACACACACACACAGATAGACACAGGTGGGTTATCGCCTGCATTCTGTACAAATTCCATGTTCCTGTCCATAAGTTGGCCCATCAAGTGTAACCCCTTTCACGAAACCTTTTCTGAGGGTCAAATGTAACAGACAGCCAAGACGGACCGGCAAATAGGCAGGGGCAAACCCCGAGGCCCCAGACACCATCACCACACACATACCCTGCATCACATAGGAGTATCAATGAGCCGGACAGCAAATGCCATATGTCTTCGTCCCAAATCGAGGGCAAATTTTCACAATGGCAAACAATTAATATATTGTCCACATTCATCTTGGTCACCCCAACCCATCCTGGCTCTCCCCAAGAGCTCCGTGTCCGGACAGACAGACAGATAAACAGACCGGGTGAAACCATAACCATCCATCCTTCCGATTGGACTCACGCCAGCATCACATGTCATTCTTGCCTTCATTCAACGCATTCTGCCATCCCAAGTCGGCCAAATACAAGCCCCGGCCATGCCGTTGAATAAACACCCAGTCGGTTGACAGCCTATCATTTTTGACTTTTACTCCCATTCTCCCTTGCTACATCTGGAGAGCCGTTAATGTGGGGATGTAATTGAAGACTTGTTTTAAAGCCCTGTCTACACATGCTCTCCATAACATACTCATTATTCCCTGCCAATTTTCCCCAGCAGACTGAGTCCCACATGGCATCTCAAAATCTAAACTGATACCTTTTATTTCTTCCCCAAATTTACTCAATCAATTTTCACCTTCACAACATATAAATAATATCATTCCAAAGTACTCATCCGGATTGCCCAACGCCTGCAGGCAATTTGGGGAACCCCTTGTCAATCAATGACACACATCAATGACACACACACAATAAACACAAATACACGCTGCAATGACAGATCATTCATTCCCTTATACACACATACCATGTGACTGACCCTTCATTCTCCATACAATACAGTATAAATTCATGCACACTCATGCACACTCCAATCCTACCTACCTGTGAACTTACCTGGCCCCTTGCTGTGAGCCTATCCATCCCTTGGTTTCTACCTGGATTTCTTTCTTCCTGTGCTTTATCTGCTTCTTCCTCTGCTCTTGAAGTCTCAGCACTTCTCCTGCCTTTCTCCTATCTGGTACCTGCGCTTTTCTGATTCCAGTTTAATTTATCCTTCTCCAAAAATCACATAAACATTTCCTATTTCCACATATAAGAAATAACCAATATCTCCCTTGAGATACAAAACAAAAACGCTTCCAACTCTAGCATCCCAAAGTCTTCCTTGGAAGCATGCTCGACAATGCAGCACCGCTTCCACTCAGCACACAACATACATGTGCTCACTCCAACACATCACTTCAAGCCACCTCATCACTCGCATTGTTCACACACACGAATGCGTCCCCTGCTTGTGCACAGCATGGTCCGCATTCCTGTCTCGATTCCGTCCCACCTCGCTGTTCCCCGCGAGGCAGCTACTCGGTTGCCCCGGTAACCTGCCTGCATGTCTCGGCTCACGTGTTCACAGCTGGATTCCACACACCTCGTACATTATAATCCTCTCTGTTTTATTTCTCCAGATCTAACCTCATCTCTTGTCCAGAAAGAGCTAATACTTGACCTGCCTATAGCATATTGTCAGAACTCCTTCCTTTGGGTAAAAACTGCACCGGATGTGCATGCCTTAAATCCTGAGACAGGACAAAGAAGGCCTTGAGGGGGGGGGGGGGGGGGGTTTATCAGATACACACATCCAGTGCGTAGCTTAACTTAAAATACTCATCGTCCTACCTTCCTTGGGCTAGTCCCTCCAGCGGGTCGAAGATCGGGCCGCCCCCCGATCTCTAATACCCTTCTCTTAACACAGTACTCACGCCGGAGTATTCTTAACACCAATATCTATTACCCATTCTTATCCTTCTTCTTCCATATCCTTATCCATATCCTTATCCATATCCACCCACGCCTGGGTCTATTCTTCCTTCCCTCGCCGGGGGCTAGTTAACTACTCCCACGCCGGGGGTACCTTATCCTGAGGCTATCCCTCGAGGGCTATCCCTCCTAACCTAGGGCGCCCTCCTTGCTCGATTCATTAATCCACTGGTTGCTTCAATTTGGTTCGAGATACATGCTCAAGTACAGTCCAGAGGCCCCACGCATCCAAATGGAAAAGAGAGGCTTTAAATTTGGGAGTGCAAATATGCTTACCTCAGCCCAAATGGTGCCAGCGCTGGCTTTTTGGCCTCTCCCTGACCTGAGGAGCGTGGCCCCCGTCGACATGCACCTGGATGAATCCCACTTCTGACACCAGATGACGGTTTGGCCCCCCCTTTGGAACTCAAGAAGGGGCACCTTGAAGCAGCAAAATGAGGTTTAATACAAAATCGAGCAAACACAATATTGTGGAGCATGCCTTGAAATCACAGGGCCTTGTCACACAAGACCTGCAAGTCCAAGCCACCCTCTAAAAACTCCGCAAAATACAATTTGTTATATACATGAAATAACAGGAAAAACGCTGCGCTAATTATGACCTCAGACAAGAGAGGGCCTTTGAAGACACAAAAAGGAAGATATTTCTCAGGCTCTAATTCCAAACAAGCTGGGCTTTCCAAGGCCCAGCGATGCATTCCCATAATAAAGTTCTATGATGTGAACATTTGGTAGTGAAACATAAGAAACCAGGCACACAAAGATCAAGGGATACATATTACATCATCCCCTGTTCGAGGTTAACTTACAACTATTCCCATAACTTTCTTCCTTAGAAGATGGTGGAAAAATGTCCCCAAGGTTGGATATGACCGAGTCGTGAATCAACATGTTTTGCAGTGAATCTAGTTTTTTGAAGCAAGCAAAAGAAAGACACAATTAAATATATATTTCTCAGGTGCCCTCTGTCACGTGGTGTGCCCCCCATGTCCCCCCTTTGGCTTTACGACAACTCTTCGGAGCATACAGCAATCAGTTAAAACGAAACATATTTTGGTTATTGGTAAAAATACATAACGGTATTTTTTACCTTTACCTTAAGAAGGCATAACAGTTCTCCACATATACATATACATATATATATATATATATATATACATATACATATATATACATATATATATATATATATATATATATATATATATATATATATATATATATATACATATACATATATATATATATATATATATATATATATATATATATATATATATATATATATATTGTTACGGAACCCAACGTCGGCCTCTGTTCCCCTTATCGAGGGGGGATTAATCCCCTCGTCTATGACTGACCGACGTGGTCCCTGACGCTGCACAGCTCCCTCCGGAGAGACAGGTGCGCAACCCCGTTCGCAACCGCGGACGGATGTTAATTGCCGAGCGGTTTAGCAACCGCGGCACGAACTATTAACAAGAACTAGACCCGATTCGTAACGTTGGCCAAATCGTGCCACAGGTATTCAATGAGGGAAAAGACAAGGGCGAAACGGATGTAAAGGAAAGAAGAACAAAGGTAGGAAATACAAATATAATTTATTACTAGCTATTATTTACACAATAAATAGAACCAAGGAGGAGGAAGGATAATAAAATAAATACAGAAGGATGGAAGAACCAGAAGACACAGTGCAAATATTTAGCTTACCTATAAACAGTCTTACTTAACCCAGGACAAGACACACAAAACAGACGACAATCAAACTCACACGAATGGGGAATGGAAGCAGGAACGAATGGCTGGAAGGAGAGGAAGGTTCAGCTGGACGCTGGCTGGAGCTTGATCCCGCACGGGACGTCGGGCTGGACCTCGACGGCCACCGATGCCACTGCAATCTGGTTCCCGCGTAGCAGCGGGTCGAAGCTGCGTGGTCTCAAAGCTGCGTGGTGGATTCAAAGCTGCGTGGTGGATTCAAAGCTGCGTGGTGGACTCAAAGCTCATCTCCCATCTGCCGCATCTCTCTCGTGGGGGCGTTGCGTGACGGGTTCTCTCTCTGCAGAACTGCTCGTGGGGCTCCTCTACTCATCTCTCGTGGGGGCGTCGGGGCCGCGGGTTATATAGGCCACACCCTCGAACCTTCGCGAACCTCCCCGAGCGTTCTCTCTCCACCCTCTCAAGCCAAACCCCTTGTACTTGGTTGGTTGTTCGGGGCTGGCTCACTCCTCCCCTCTATAACGAGGTGGAGACACGCCTTTCTTCTCCGAGATTACCTCGGGTGATGGCGGCAAATGTAGTTGGCAATGCGAATGGCAATGACGCAGTTGGAAATGGAGGTTTTGGGAATGGGAATGAAAGGGAATCTATCTTATTTCAATTTGATGCAATGCAGTGTTAACTAGTGGGAACAGAGCCTTCAACTACATAGACTAAGGAGATAACTGTTTAGAAGGATATATGATTTGCTACGTGCATGTTCATGGCTTAACTAGGAGGACGACCTTTGACCTTTACACACAACACGGAGGGTGATATTTACAACAATTCTCATGACACAACAATAAAAAAAAACACAGCAATTCTCAAATCCACAACAATATATATATTTATATATATATTGTTGGGATTGTGCCATAAAGGCAAACTCCCTATAGTCAATTTGCACAACAGCATGTAGCCTGCAGTAGTCAGTTATGTCTTATTGAATGTAAAGATTAGCCCTTTCCCATTGAGTCGTAAAAAAAAGACCAAATATGCATTGAGTTAGGCAGGATGTCGAACCTTGGTTGGTTAAGGGAAGCCATAACACCAGATGTGCAGAAAGGCATGGCCAAAAGCACGGCCCACGTGACCAATGGCGAGCCGGGAACCCGTCGCCATGATGCGACAAGCCTCAGCCAATGGGAGGCTCTGGAACATTTTGAAGGGCGGGACCAGTTCTGATAATAGCCCACGCGCAGGCATTATCATCCTCTTGCTTTATGGGACTTGACGGAGGACATACCTGAGCTCTTGCCCCTTTCGCCACGCCCAGGACGAGACCTCGCTTGCTTTTTCATATCTCCCACGACACGTGTTTGGCCTTTGTTCGACGCCCGACAACCATCGCATCTGCGCCGATCTTTTGCGCCATCTGGCTGACCCGCAAGCGTTGGCATTTTCTACACGACTCATCTGCGCTGAAGTTCATCTACCTGTGCGAAGTTCGTCTGTGCCAACTTCGAGGCGGCGGTTCGTCCCGGCGGACCTGACTTCATCGAACTGCGAGCCGCACACACCAGACCACGTGCTCACCAGCAAGGAATCCCAGCACGTACATCGGTACGCCCTTTAACCAGAGTGCTATTCCATGAGTGTGTGTCAGAGTGTGAAGGTGCCAGTGGGGTTTCTTAGGATAGGTAAGAATGGTTAAGGTAAATCTTCATCTCTGTTTCTCTGTGCCTTCCAAATAAAAGGCTGTACATTTTGTTCCTACTTCCAACCTGTTCGGTACGTATTTTCTCCATTGGCCTAGCATCATCCGGGACCGAATTTGGCTAGACTCAGGTCCATAAATCTCGTGGGGTAACGCCGCTTTCCACACCGTGCAAAACCGCTCGGCACGCAATTGAATAAGGTGTGGTCTAGTGGTTAGGATTAGACGCTCTCACCGCAGCAGCACCTCGTACCTCCGGCCCCCGCAACAATATATATATATATATATATATATATATATATGTATATATATATATATATATATATATATATATATATATATATATATATATATATATATATATATATATATATAGTCACGTCTGCAGCTCCCATTAACACAAAACCTCAGCGCCGAGACCATAGTTTCAGGAAATGTACCATACGATCTTTTATTGCACTGTGTTCAATTAATTGATTCTGACTTTACTGTTCTCATTGGTTCATTCAATTGGGCTAAAATAATGGTGGCAAACACACACAAAAACATATGGCTGAAACACCTTTTCTTACCTTTTAAAGGATTTATTTATAAAGTAAACACGGAAGAGGGCAACACGATGCTATAGACAGAAACAAATGAACCAAGCAACGCAAATGCACACACACAAAGAGGTAAAAGGCAATATTCAAACTTATGTACAATGATTGGAAAAAAGGAATTCCTAACCCACTCGGCTCCACAGATCACACTCATGCAACAAAACAATTGTAGGCAAGACTTCCCATTTTCTGATGGATGCCAGACTCAAAAGAGATCGCTTTGGGAAACAGGTGCGAGATAATAGCTCCCAAGAGCCAAAACGAGCATGATGAAGATGGTGTTTGGTGTGCAATGCCAGCGATGATTCGTCTCCTAAACCAGGCATTGTGGACCCCTTTGTTCTTTTTGCGATCGCCTCCTGGTCTGCTTTGCGTCTTCTCCCTCCATGCTCCACAAACACAGGGTGATCCCAACTTGGGTCAATCCCAAGTTAAAATTCCGTCATCAGGTTAAAATCAGACGGATCGTGATGGCCAGACAGATGTGTGTCTCTCTCATGAGATGCTTTTGCCCATTAGCCAAGCCTACCACATGAGGTGTTCCCGCCCACAAATTAAGGTCTAAACTGTCTGTAAATTACATACACTGCCTCCTCAGCATCACATGCAACAAACGACTTAACCTGATAGGTCCCTGTCATGGCAATCTAACCGCTACTCGAAACATACGGAATATACGACACTTACCACACTCTGGCTATGGACCCCCCCCCCTCATTTTCTATGCAATATATATATATACTAGTGGGGTCACCCATGGGAATCCCACCGGCATGGACGTGTGTGACATTTGGACATCTTGATTTAGATGCTGCACATTAAATTTTACAAAATGGTTACTGGCAATTCATCAGATCCAGAAATGGTGTAATGAACACAATTTATTTATTTCACATAATATGTGACCCCTCACTCCTCTCCACCCGACACTCTCCTCTCTCCACCCTCATGCCTCTCCAATCCCACTCCTCCTCAAACTCCCCTCCAATACATCCTCACACTCCCCTCCAATACCTCCTCACACTCCTCTCCAATACTTCCTCACACTCCTCTCCAATCCCTCACACTCCTCTCCAATCCCTCACACTCCTCTCCAATCCCTCACACTCCTCTCCAATCCCTCACACTCCTCTCCAATTCCTCGCACTCCCCTCCAATCACTCATCACTCTCCTCTCCAATCACTCCTCACTCTCCTCTCCAATCGCTCCTCACTCTCCGCTCCAATCGGCCCTCACTCTCCAACTCCTTGCTCCTCACTCTCCAACCCTCCCTTCTCGCTCTCCAACACCTCGCTCCTCGCTCTCCAACCCCTCGCTCCTCGCTCTCCAACCCCTCGCTCCTCGCTCTCCAACCCCTCGCTCTTCGCTCTCCAACCCCTCGCTCCTCGCTCTCCAACCCCTGACTCCTCACTCTCCAACACCTAGCTCCTCACCCTCGAACCCTTAGCTCCTCGCTCTCCAACTCCTCGCTCCTCGCTCTCCAACCCCTAGCTCCTCGCTCTCCAACCCCTGGCTCCTCACTCTCCAACCCCTCGCTCCTCGCTCTACAACCCCTCGCTCCTAGCTCTCCAACCCCTAGCTCCTCGCTCTCCAACCCCTAGCTCCTCGCTCTCCAACCCCTCGCTCTCCAACCCCTCGCTCTCCAACCCCTCGCTCTCCAACCCCTAGCTCCTCGCTCTCCAACCCCTCGCTCCTCACTCTCCAACCCCTCGCTCTCCATCTCCTCGCTCTCCAACTCCTCGCTCCTCACTCTCCAACTCCTCGCTCCTCACGCTCCAACCACTCGCCCCTCACTCTCCAACCCCTCGCTACTCACTCTCCAACCCCTCACTCCTCACTCTCCAACCCCTCCCCCCTCTCTCCAACTCCTCGCCCCTCACACCTCACTCTCCAACTCCTCGCTCCTCACTCTCCAACCCCTCGCTCCTCACTCTCCAACCCCTCGCTCCTCGCTCTCGAACCCCTAGCTCCTCGCTCTCCAACCCCTCGCTCCTCGCTCTCCAACCCCTAGCTCCTCGCTCTCCACCCCTCGCTCCTCGCTCTCCAACCCCTCGCCCCTCGCTCTCCAACCCCTCGCTCCTCACTCTCCAGCCCCTAGCTCCTCGCTCTCCAACCCCTAGCTCTCCAACCCCTCGCTCCTTGCTCTCCAACCCCTAGCTCCTCACTCTCCAACCCCTCGCTCCTCGCTCTCCAACCCCTCGCTCCTCGCTCTCCAACTCTTCGCTCTCCAGCTCCTTGCTCCTCACTCTCCAACTCCTCGCTCCTCACTCTCCAACCCCTCGCCCCTCACTCTCCAACCCCTCGCTCCTCACTCTCCAACCCCTCGCTCCTCTCTCCAACCCCTCGCTCCTCTCTCCAACTGCTCGCCCCTCACTCTCCAACCCCTCGCTCCTCACTCTCCAACCCCTCACTCCTCATTCTCCAACCCCTTGCTCCTCACTCTCCAACCCCTCGCTCCTCGCTCCTCACTCTCCAACTCCTCGCTCCTCTCTCCAACCCCTCGCTCCTCTCTCCAACTGCTCGCCCCTCACTCTCCAACCCCTCGCTCCTCACTCTCCAAACCCTCGCCCCTCACTCTCCAACTCCTCGCGCCTCACTCTCCAACCCCTCGCGCCTCACTCTCCAACCCCTCGCTCCTCACTCTCCAACCCCTCGCTCCTCACTTAACGGCCAATTGGGACACGCATATTTGATGCACATGAGGCACCGTCAAAAATTACGTAACTATTTTTTTCGGGAGGCATGTATGGGCTTGCTTAAACCTCATTAATAATTTAACACTCGACACAAAGAAAGCCAATGGAAGTCTGACACAACAAAACCGGACAGTGTATAATCAGCAGAGACCCATGCAGGCCGTGTGTGTGTGTGTGTGTGTGTGTGTGTGTGTGTGTGTGTGTGTGTGTGTGTGTGTGTGTGTGTGTGTGTGTGTGTGTGTGTGTGTGTCAACTCCTTGCTCCTCTCCCGTCTCAAATCATTTTGGAAATGGAAGTTTCCACGGAACGCATGAATTGTCACGATCCTCAAGAGGAAGTGTCTCGTAATCATCAAATGACAAATGGAAAGTAAATTACATTGTGAAAAGTAAAGATTTCAAATAAACCTATTTAAAGTGTATGCGCACATAACTAATAAATAAAAAAAGAAGAGATATCTCTCGGTAATTTCCTGAAACATATTTTAGTTTTTACTTCCCGATAATAATGTTGAATGAAATAAGAACGAAGAAATATATGTCGTTTTGTGACGACTGTCATCAAAAGTAAAAGTAATATATCTTAACGGAAAAGAAAAAGCGAATTTTTAATATATGTCGACATTTTCCGTGACTGTTATTTTAGGCAGTGTATTTTCGTGTATCATCGTAGCGTGATTTTAAAAAATATATCTCTGCATTTTCCCGTGTGTGCGTGAATGTCCTCAATGATTTCTGACACCGAGTCTAAAACCATTGATAAAAAATAAATCAGATGGTGAATTCGAGATAAAATCGTGAGGGTGACTCAATGAATGGGCTTTATTTTCCAGGCCTTTGAGAAATCATTTCATTCTATAAACGGAAACTTTCATGGGATTCTCTTCCCGTTTTTTTTCAACCGAGTCTAAAACTATGTTAGCGACTGTTAAAAATGAAATGATATATCGAATTTGAGTGGAAATAAACCTGTGTGAGAGAGAAAGACAGCACGGGCCTAACTAAACAGGCCTCAAAGCTATGCGAGTTAATAAAATGGTGGATATTTGTTTACATGAAGCCTCTCCAAGAATGCGTGGAGCTACTGTGTAAACGGAGTAAGCCACACCCCCGGACAGACAGACAGACTGACTCACCGTAGCCTATATATATATAGTATATATATATATATATATATATATATATATATATATATATATATATATATATATATATATATATATATATATATATATATATATATATATATATATATACTAGCGGGGTCACCCGTGGGAATCCCACGGGCATGGACGTGTGTGACATTTCGACATATTGAGTTAGATGCTGCACCTGCACATTCAGTTATATAAAATGGTTACTGGTAATTGATCACATCCACAAATGATGTAATCCACACAATTTATGTACTTTACATAACGTTAATAGGAATACATGCCCGTGTAGCTGGGAAATACAGTTTGTTTGAAATAAATCACAAATATCAGAAGAAAGTTTTTTAAATTTAGAACTATTCTCAGAGTTAAACATCACCGTAATATTATGCGGTTGCTTCAACGTTTTCGGTGAATTATATGTCATTCCCATCTACACGGGCATGTATTCCTATTAACGTGATGTAAAGTACATAAATTGTGTGGATTACATCATTTGTGGATGTGATCAATTGCCAGTAACCATCTTATATAACTGAATGTGCAGGCGCAGCATGTAACTCAATATGTCGAAATGTCACACACATCCATGCCCGTGGGATTCCCGCATGGATGTGTATGGCGAATTTTAAATATATGTCGACTGTTATTTTAGGCGGTGTATTTTCGTTTATCATCATGGCGCGATTTAAAAAAATATATCTCTGCATTTTCCTCTCCAATACCTCCTCACACTTTACACACACACCGGCCCATGTTTACATATACACACACACACACATATACACCCACACACATATACACATACACACACACGTACATCGACACACATGCACACACACACACACACACACACACACACACACACGTACAGACACATATACACATATGCACATATGCAAATATGTATACACATATGTATCCACATATACACATATATACACATATATACATCTCCACACACACACACACACACACACACACACACACACACACACACACACACACACACACACACACACACACACACACACACACAAAAACAGACACACACACACGTACAGACACATATACACACAAACACACACACACAGACATGTATATACACATACAACAACAACATGCATTTTAAGGCCATTTTCCCTGCTAGAGCGGGGGTTAGCCTACATACACATACACACACATATATACACACACACACACATATGCACGCGCGCGCACACACACGCGCGCGCACACACACACACACACACACACACACACACACACACACACACACACACACACACACACACACACACACACACACACACACACACACACACACACACACACACACACACACACACACGTACACACACGTACACATGTCCCACATGTATATATCCCACATCCCACATGTATATACATGTTTAAAGTGTACGTGCCCTTCCCCCCTCCCCCGCCCGGCAACGCTGGGTACTTCTGCTGGTAACGAATAAAATAAAAACGAAGAAATAGGTGGAATTGGCTGAAATTCGCTCGGTGAATTCACGCGGTGTATTCGGTTCGGCTCGGTTCACTCGGTTTAAAGAAAAAGCGATAATGTCGACATGTTGCTGTCTGTGTCATGTTGGGCGGTGTATGATACTCGTTGGCTGTTGGGCGGTGTATGATACTTGTTGGCTGTTGGGCGGTGTTGTGCGGTGATATGGTGTATTTTAAAAAATATATCTCTGCATTTTCCCGCGTTGGTGACACCGAGTCGTTCTTCATCGATCGTCTCATTCATTTTGGAAATGGAAGTTTCCACGCAACGCATGAATTGTCACGATCCTCAAGAGGAATTTGTCTCGTAATCATCAAATGATAAATGGCAAGTAAATTATATTGTGGAAAATTAAAGATTTCAAATAAACCTATGTGTGTATGTGTGTGTATTAAAGTGTATGCGCACATAACTAATAAAAAAAACGAAGAAATATCTCTCGGTAATTTCCTGAAACATATTTTACTTCCGGCTAATATGTTGAATGAAATAAAAACGAAGAAATATATGTCGGCATCATTGTTGACGTTTTTGTGACGACTATCATCAAACGAAATAGTAATATATCATAACGGAAAAGCAAAAGCGAATTTTTAATATATATCGACACATTGCCGGCGGTGTCATGTTGGGCGGTGTATGATACACCATGACGCGATTTAAAAAAATATATCTCTGCATTTTCCCGCGTGTGTGGATTGTTCTCAATTATTGCTGACACCGAGTCTAAAAGTAAAACCATCGATAAAAATGAAATCATATGGTGAGTTAGATTGGAGATAAAGGCGTGAGAGAGACTCAATGGCCTTGAAGTTACAGGCCTGAGAATTCATTTCGTTCTATAAACGGCAACTTTCATTGGATTTTCTTCCCGTTTTTTTTCAACCGAGTCTAAAACTATGTTAGCGACTGTGAAAAATGAAATGATTTATCGAATTTGATTTGAAATAAAACTGGGGGAGAGCAAGACACCACGGGCCTACAAAACAGGACTCAAAGCTATGCGAGTTAATAAAATGGTGGATATTTGTTTATAGCCACTCCCAGAATGGGTGGAGCTATGGGTGGAGCTACTCTGCAAACCGAGTAAGCCACACCCCGGACAGACACCCAACAGATAGACAGACAGACAGACAGACAGAATCATCTACGGCTATTATAATATAGATATACATATATATATATACTGTCGCGGGACTCCCCCTTGGTTAATACCGGGGAAATCACGGATAGCCAAAACCAGCTTTAACTCCAAAGGTGTTTAGTTCAATAGCGGATTGTACTATATACGCGCCGGTGGAATAAAGGGGGGAGGGGAAGATGAAGCTTACCTTCACGATCGCCGGCAGTTCCAAAGCCTGCAAAAAAAAAGAACTCACACAAACACGGATTTAGAAATGTACAGGGAAAATAATGGAAAGATTTATTATAACGATGACGGGACAAGGAAAGCGCGACGATAATGAATAATGTTCCAATATGGATCCTCCACCCCAGCCTTAAACATAAACGGGGGGGCGGGGGGGGGGCGAATAGACGGACGTTGGAAATATAAACATGTAATTCTTGCACTTAGCTCAACTGGCTCGGAGTCTCGTCAGGGTTCGTCAAACTTGAGCGCGCAGTCCGGATGCGGCTCTGGTGTTGGCGGGAACCGCTGGTTGTTGGCGGCAAAACAGGCCTCGAGCGCGCAGGCCCAAGTGTTCGTCCACGGTTCGTTTCTGCCTGATAAACTGCAGCTCTCTCCTCGCTCGCGTCAGTAGAACAGGGGAACGATGAGACGATGCCGGTGTCAGCAAGGGTGTCTAGGGCCAGGGGTGAGCGAGAAGCAAGGAAGGGCAATAAGCAAGCAAGGGTCCAGAGTCAACGAGCAAGGCGGAGGGCAAGAAGAAAAGAGTCCAACGCAAGGAGAAGAGAAAATGTCCATCCTCGAGTGCTTTTTAACGTCAGCTCGTGACGTCACCGGCACTTCTCCTCCAATCAGCGCACCGCTTCTTGCTCACCTCCGACCAATCATGCGTCCTTCCTTACTCCGTCCTTCCCATTGGTCAACTCCCGCCCAATAGCGAGTCGCTTCTTGCTCCTCCCTCTACCAATCGGCGGGCTTCATCCTGCCTCATCTCCCTATTGGTGGTGTCTCGTCCAATCGCTGCCCCTCTGGGCGTATCTTTTGCCTGCTTGCTCGATGTTGCCATACAAGTTGATGATGTAGCCGGTGATGTCGAACTGACTTGTTGGGTGGTTTGAGTGTGGGGGGAGGGTTCTTTAATTAGTGTACCTGAGCCATTCTCACTCGTGTCTTTGTGCAGTGCGATAAGGGACAACGGGATGATTACCAGGTTGTACGGACAGGGGAATTAACATAATCCCTACGATAATTATTAGCACAAGGGTCATCCTTGCATGACCACGGAGATACACTTACGCGAACAAACCGCCTCAACAAACGTATTACATGTGGCGTTCCCTATCACGATAATCGGAGCACACTACCTATACAGATCTACATGACTCTATATATCACTCTACCCCACCGACATAATACACACACACACACACACACACACACACACACACACACACACACAAGCGTGTGTGTGTGTGTGTGTGTGTGTGTGTGTGTGTGTGTGTGTGTGTGTGTGTGTGATGGAATGCATGTTTGTGATGGAATGCCGGCCTGAATCAAGTGAAAATCCTGGATCAGGTTAAAATGCTGTCATGAGGTTAAAATTCCATATCAGGTGAAAATGCTAGATGCAGTCAAAATCACAGATGAAGTTAAAATCCCAGATGAGGCGAAAATCCTGGATCTGCCCTGATGCAGGCCTGCTCACTTGCAGTTAAGTGTACAGTGGTCGAATAATGGGACACTGATTAATTCTGTTGTTACCTCTTAATGCCCCAAAATTGAAGGGCCAATCTTAATCACCTCCTCCTATGAATGATGGAGGTGGACGGAGGATGTCTAAACTCTGCTCTCCCTTTTAACCATCCGATGGCGTTGTTTATCTGGCCTTTTAAAACTCAAATAGAAGCGACACCTGCGTGCTTACACGGTAAACACCGAGCACTCTTTCATCGCGCCATCATTTTATCGCAAGTCGTACGATTTAACGAATATTCGTTTTCGACCCAATTCCGTGCGAGGAAACCCGGAGGGTCCGGAGTGCGAATCCCCCGAGCCCGATCTTGCACATCAGTCAATTGCACTTTGCTTGTTTCTTCTTTAAGTGAGATCGTTAATTTACCCCATTGGTCACGTTAATTGCGTATTCGTTACGCCCTGCTCTTAAATATCCTCTCCAACTTTAAACCTCCGCAGACTCGAATGGAAAGTTGTAATTGTGCGGTAATTTAGCAAAGTCGTTATCTCAAGCCCAATATCCCTGCTCATCGCATTCATTCACCGTCGCCATTGCACGTCCATGCACAATCGCTTCACGTACTTAACAATGGCTCCCTGATTACCAGGTATCAATCATCCGGCTTCAACCGCGGCTTATCTTCAGGTGGATTTTCGCGGCTTATCTGCTTGCTCATCAGGTGGATTTTCACTTCTCCGATTTGATTTTCAATTCCTGCTTCGTGCAGGAATCCAAACTCGAGGCACGAATTTGCAATTTGGCCATGATTCCGGAGATAGTTCGCCTGTTATTCGGGAGATTCCAATGATTCTGAAAGCTTTGGTTTCAACAGCGTGAAGCCGAGCCAGGTGTGAGGCAGGAGCACAGGCCCAGAGGGGGGAACAGTATTCCATTGAGCTGCGGATGAAAGCCATGTTTGTGGTGAGGAGCTCAGTTGTGCCAAGGAAGGACTTCGCACGACGGAGGATGCCCAGTCGGCGACTGGCTTTGGAGGCCAGCTTGGAAATGTGGTTTTCCCAAGAAAGATCATGGCAGATAGTGAGACCCAAAAGCTGGAGCGACAGAACTTCTTGGAGAGGATTGTTGAGGAAGTGGATGGGAGGGTTTTCCAGTCGGACTTTTCGGAAAGACATAGTAAGAGTGTGAGATTTGTCAGGATTGAAAGACATGTTCCACTTGTTTGACCAGACTGTGATTTTGTCCAGGTCTGCAGAGAGTGAGGAGGCTGCAGACTGCCGATCTGAGGGATGAGGTATGGAGCGGCAGAGAGTGGAGTCATCAGCAAAGAGATAGAGAGGATTTTCCAGAGAGTCGGAGAGATCATTGATGAAGACCAGAAATAGCACAGGGCCCAGAACACTACCTTGGGGAACTCCAGCCAGAACAGGAAGGGGAGATGAAAGAAATCCATTCAGGGCCACACATTGACTACGACCAGAGAGGAAGTCCACAAGCCATGCAAGGAGATTTCCATGGATACCATAGGAGGGGAGTTTGGTGAGCAGAGCTGGGTGCCAGACCGTATCGAAGGCACGTGATATGTCAAGGGAGACAGCTCTGATTTCCTGTTTGGCATTGAGGACCTCCATCCATTGTTGAGACAGCAGATGCAACATGTCCAGAGTAGAATGACCTGGTCTGAATCCAAATTGATGATCGGAGATCAAGCCATTGGAGAAGAGGAAGGATTTGATATCTGAAGCAATGATCGATTCCATGACTTTGCTGATAATTGGGAGCAGGCTGATTGGTCTGGAGTTGCAAGGATCTGTTTTTGCACCTTTTTTGTGGAAAGTGGTAATGTTTTCTGATTTCCAAGATGCTGGCAGATGACCTTGAGCAAAAGAGAGGGTGAAGAGAACAGAGAGAGGGAGTGAAAGAGCGGAAGAACAGGATTTTAGGACCCGTGGGCTGATGCCATCTGGTCCAGTTGCAGAATCAGAGTCGAGGTTTGACAAAAACTCCTCCACCTTGTCAGGAGAGAAGGTCACAGAGTCCAGGAGCAGTTTGGTTCGACTGGGAAAGGTGGGAACAGAGAGAGATGGGTTTGGGACTAAGGATTTTGAGGCAAACACAGAGTTGAGGCATTCGGCTTTGTCATGTGCGATGTCAACTGTGTGGCCATTTGAGGTAAGGGAGGGGATGGAGGGGGAACAAACACCAGAAACGGATTTGACCAGACGCCACCAGGATTTGGAGGAAGGAGACAGGTTTGAGAGTTCATTCTTGAGTGAGGAGAGATAGTGCTTCCTGGCACTCCTGAGGGTAGACACACACTTGTTCCGAGCTTGGTGGAAGGAACTGAGATTTACAGATGGGATAATTCCCCCAGGATTACAGATGGGATAATTCCCCCAGGATTACAGATGAGATAATTCCCCCAGAATTACAGATGGGATAATTCCCCCAGGATTACAGATGAGATAATTCCCCCAGAATTACAGATGGGATAATTCCCCCAGGATTACAGATGAGATAATTCCCCCAGGATTACAGATGGGATAATTCCCCCAGGATTACAGATGGGATAATTCCCCCAGGATTACAGATGGGATAATTCCCCCAGGATTACAGATGGGATAATTCCCCCAGGATTACAGATGGGATAATTCCCCCAGGATTTCAGATGAGATAATTCCCCCAGGATTACAGATGGGATAATTCCCCCAGGATTACAGATGGGATAATTCCCCCAGGATTACAGATGGGATAATTCCCCCAGGATTACAGATGGGATAATTCCCCCAGGATTACAGATGGGATAATTCCCCCAGGATTTCAGATGAGATAATTCCCCCAGGATTACAGATGAGATCATTCCCCCAGGATTACAGATGGGATAATTCCCCTGGATTACAGATGGGATAATTCCCCAGGATTACAGATGGGATAATTTCCCCAGGATTACAGATGAGATAATTCCCCCAGGATTACAGATGGGATAATTCCCCCAGGATTACAGATGAGATAATTCCCCCAGAATTACAGATGAGATAATTCCCCCAGGATTACATATGGAATAATTCCCCCAGGATTACAGATGGGATAATTCCCCCAGGATTACAGATGAGATAATTCCCCCAGAATTACAGATGAGATAATTCCCCCAGGATTACAGATGAGATAATTCCCCCAGGATTACAGATGGGATAATTTCCCCAGGATTACAGATGGGATAATTCCCCCAGGATTAGAGATGAGATAATTCCCCCAGGATTACAGATGAGATAATTCCCCCAGGATTACAGATGAGATAATTCCCCCAGGATTACAGATGAGATAATTCCCCCAGGATTACAGATGAGATAATTCCCCCAGAATTACAGATGAGATAATTCCCCCAGGATTACAGATGAGATAATTCCCCCAGGATTACAGATGGGATAATTCCTCCAGGATTACAGATGGGATAATTCCCCTGGATTACAGATGGGATAATTCCCCCAGGATTACAGATGGGATAATTC
Source organism: Myxine glutinosa (assembly GCF_964187855.1). Classification (NCBI taxonomy): domain Eukaryota; kingdom Metazoa; phylum Chordata; class Myxini; order Myxiniformes; family Myxinidae; genus Myxine; species Myxine glutinosa. The sequence continues at coordinate 168,108,920 of NC_136267.1, read as the reverse complement.
CCCCAGGATTACAGATGAGATAATTCCCCCAGGATTACAGATGAGATACTTCCCCCAGGATTACAGATGGGATAATTTCCCCAGGATTACAGATGGGATAATTTCCCCAGGATTAGAGATGAGATAATTCCCCCAGGATTACAGATGAGATAATTCCCCCAGGATTACAGATGAGATAATTCCCCCAGGATTACAGATGAGATAATTCCCCCAGGATTACAGATGAGATAATTCCCCCAGGATTACAGATGGGATAATTCCCCCAGGATTACAGATGGGATAATTCCCCCAGGATTACAGATGGGATAATTCCCCCAGGATTACAGATGGGAGAATTCCCCCAGGATTACAGATGGGATAATTCCCCCAGGATTACAGATGGGATAATTCCCCCAGGATTACAGGTGGGATAATTCCCCCAGGATTACAGATGAGATAATTCCCCCAGGATTACAGATGAGATCATTCCCCCAGGATTACAGATGGGATAATTCCCCCAGGATTACAGATGGGATAATTCCCCCAGGATTACAGGTGGGATAATTTCCCCAGGATTACATATGGGATAATTCCACCAGAATTACAGATGGGATAATTTCCCCAGGATTACAGATGGGATAATTTCCCCAGAATTACAGATGAGATAATTCCCGCAGGATTACAGATGGGATAATTCCCCCAGGATTGCAGATGGGATAATTCCCGCAGGATTACAGATGGGATAATTCCCCCAGGATTACAGATGGGATAATTCCCGCAGGATTACAGATGGGATAATTTCCCCAGAATTACAGATGAGATAATTTCCCCAGGATTACAGATGGGATAATTCCCCCAGGATTACAGATGGGATAATTCCCCCAGGATTACAGATGGGATAATTCCCCCAGAATTACAGATGGGACAATTTCCCCAGAATTACAGATGAGATAATTTCCCCAGAATTACAGATGAGATAATTTCCCCAGAATTACAGATGAGATAATTTCCCCAGAATTACAGATGAGATAATTCCCCCAGGATTACAGATGAGATAATTCCCCCAGGATTACGATGAGATAATTCCCCCAGGATTACAGATGAGATAATTCCTCCAGGATTACAGATGAGATAATTCCCCCAGGATTACAGATGAGATAATTCCCCCAGAATTACAGATGAGATAATTCCCCCAGGATTACAGATGAGATAATTCCCCCAGGATTACAGATGGGATAATTCCCCCAGGATTACAGATGGGATAATTCCCCCAGAATTACAGATGGGACAATTTCCCCAGAATTACAGATGAGATAATTTCCCCAGAATTACAGATGAGATAATTTCCCCAGAATTACAGATGAGATAATTTCCCCAGAATTACAGACGAGATAATTCCCCCAGGATTACAGATGAGATAATTCCCCCAGGATTACAGATGGGATAATTCCCCCAAGATTACAGATGGGATAATTCCCCCAGGATTACAGATGAGATAATTCCCCCAGAATTACAGATGGGATAATTCCCCCAGGATTACAGATGAGATAATTCCCCCAGAATTACAGATGGGATAATTCCCCCAGGATTACAGATGAGATAATTCCCCCAGGATTACAGATGGGATAATTCCCCCAGGATTACAGATGGGATAATTCCCCCAGGATTACAGATGGGATAATTCCCCCAGGATTACAGATGGGATAATTTCCCCAGGATTACAGATGGGATAATTCCTCCAGAATTACAGATGGGATAATTCCCCCAGGATTACAGATGGGATAATTTCCCCAGGATTACAGATGGGATAATTCCCCCAGGATTACAGATGAGATAATTCCCCCAGGATTACAGATGGGATAATTCCCCCAGGATTACAGATGGGATAATTCCCCCAGGATTACAGATGAGATAATTCCCCCAGGATTACAGATGGGATAATTCCCCCAGGATTATAGATGGGATAATTCCCCCAGGATTACAGATGGGATAATTTCCCCAGAATTAAAGATGAGATAATTTCTCCAGGATTACAGATGAGATAATTCCCCCAGGATTACAGATGGGATAATTCCCCCAGGATTATAGATGGGATAATTCCCCCAGGATGACAGATGATAATTTCCCCAGAATTACAGATGAGATCATTCCCCCAGGATTACAGATGAGATAATTCCCCCAGGATTACAGATGGGATAATTCCCCCAGGATTACAGATGAGATAATTCCCCCAGGATTACAGATGGGATAATTCCCCCAGGATTACAGATGAGATAATTCCCCCAGGATTACAGATGAGATAATTCCCCCAGGATTACAGATGAGATAATTTCCCCAGAATTACAGATGAGATAATTTCCCCAGAATTACAGATGAGATAATTCCCCCAGGATTACAGATGGGATAATTCCCCCAGGATTATAGATGGGATAATTCCCCCAGGATGACAGATGATAATTTCCCCAGAATTACAGATGAGATCATTCCCCAGGATTACAGATGAGATAATTCCCCCAGGATTACAGATGAGATCATTCCCCAGGATTACAGATGAGATAATTCCCCCAGGATTACAGATGAGATAATTCCCCCAGGATTACAGATGGGATAATTTCCCCAGAATTACAGATGAGATAATTCACCCAGGATTACAGATGAGATAATTCCCCCAGGATTACAGATGGGATAGTTTCACGAGGATTACAGATGGGATAATTCCCCCAGGATTAGAGATGAGATAATTCCCCCAGGATTACAGATGAGATAATTCCCCCAGGATTACAGATGAGATAATTCCCCCAGAATTACAGATGAGATAATTCCCCCAGGATTACAGATGAGATAATTCCCCCAAGATTACAGATGGGATAATTCCCCCAGGATTACAGATGAGATAATTCCCCCAGGATTACAGATGAGATAATTCCCCCAAGATTACAGATGGGATAATTCCCCCAGGATTACAGATGGGATAATTCCCCTGGATTACAGATGGGATAATTCCCCCAGGATTACAGATGGGATAATTCCCCCAGGATTACAGATGAGATAATTCCCCCAGGATTACAGATGAGATACTTCCCCCAGGATTACAGATGGGATAATTTCCGCAGGATTACAGATGGGATAATTTCCCCAGGATTAGAGATGAGATAATTCCCCCAGGATTACAGATGAGATAATTCCCCCAGGATTACAGATGAGATAATTCCCCCAGGATTACAGATGAGATAATTCCCCCAGGATTACAGATGAGATAATTCCCCCAGGATTACAGATGGGATAATTCCCCCAGGATTACAGATGGGATAATTTCCCCAGGATTACAGATGGGATAATTCCCCCAGGATTACAGATGGGATAATTCCCCCAGGATTACAGATGGGATAATTCCCCCAGGATTACAGGTGGGATAATTTCCCCAGGATTACAGATGGGATAATTCCACCAGAATTACAGATGAGATAATTCCCCCAGGATTACAGATGAGATAATTCCCCCAGGATTACAGATGGGATAATTCCCCCAGGATTACAGATGGGATAATTCCCCCAGGATTATAGATGGGATAATTCCCCCAGGATTACAGATGGGATAATTCCCCCAGGATTACAGATGGGATAATTCCCCCAGGATTACAGGTGGGATAATTTCCCCAGGATTACAGATGGGATAATTCCACCAGAATTACAGATGAGATAATTCCCCCAGGATTACAGATGAGATAATTCCCCCAGAATTACAGATGGGATAATTCCCCCAGGATTACAGATGGGATAATTCCCCCAGGATTACAGATGGGATAATTCCCCCAGGATTTCAGATGAGATAATTCCCCCAGGATTACAGATGAGATCATTCCCCCAGGATTACAGATGAGATCATTCCCCTGGATTACAGATGGGATAATTCCCCAGGATTACAGATGGGATAATTCCCCCAGAATTACAGATGGGATAATTCCCCCAGGATTACAGATGGGATAATTCCCCCAGGATTACAGATGGGATAATTCCCCCAGGATTACAGATGGGATAATTCCCCCAGGATTTCAGATGAGATAATTCCCCCAGGATTACAGATGAGATCATTCCCCCAGGATTACAGATGGGATAATTCCCCTGGATTACAGATGGGATAATTCCCCAGGATTACAGATGGGATAATTTCCCCAGGATTACAGATGGGATAACTTCCCCTGGATCACAGATGGGATAATTTCCCCAGGATTACAGATGGGATAATTTCCCCAGGATTACAGATGGGATAATTCCCCTGGATTACAGATGGGATAATTCCCCAGGATTACAGATGGGATAATTTCCCCAGGATTACAGATGGGATAACTTCCCCTGGATCACAGATGGGATAATTTCCCCTGGATCACAGATGGGATCATTTCCCCAGGATTACAGATGGGATAATTTCCCCAGGATTACAGATGGGATAATTCCCCCAGGATTACAGATGGGATAATTCCCCCAGGATTTCAGATGAAATAATTCCCCCAGGATTACAGATGGGATAATTCCCCAGGATTACAGATGGGATAATTTCCCCAGGATTACAGATGGGATAATTCCCCCAGGATTACAGATGGGATAATTCCCCCAGGATTACAGATGAGATAATTCCCCCAGAATTACAGATGGGATAATTCCCCCAGGATTACAGATGAGATAATTCCCCCAGGATTACAGATGAGATAATTCCCCCAGGATTACAGATGGGATAATTTCCCCAGAATTACAGATGAGATAATTCACCCAGGATTACAGATGAGATAATTCCCCCAGGATTACAGATGGGATAGTTTCACGAGGATTACAGATGGGATAATTCCCCCAGGATTAGAGATGAGATAATTCCCCCAGGATTACAGATGAGATAATTCCCCCAGGATTACAGATGAGATAATTCCCCCAGAATTACAGATGAGATAATTCCCCCAGGATTACAGATGAGATAATTCCCCCAAGATTACAGATGGGATAATTCCCCCAGGATTACAGATGAGATAATTCCCCCAGGATTACAGATGAGATAATTCCCCCAAGATTACAGATGGGATAATTCCCCCAGGATTACAGATGGGATAATTCCCCTGGATTACAGATGGGATAATTCCCCCAGGATTACAGATGGGATAATTCCCCCAGGATTACAGATGAGATAATTCCCCCAGGATTACAGATGAGATACTTCCCCCAGGATTACAGATGGGATAATTTCCGCAGGATTACAGATGGGATAATTTCCCCAGGATTACAGATGAGATAATTCCCCCAGGATTACAGATGAGATAATTCCCCCAGGATTACAGATGAGATAATTCCCCCAGGATTACAGATGAGATAATTCCCCCAGGATTACAGATGAGATAATTCCCCCAGGATTACAGATGGGATAATTCCCCCAGGATTACAGATGGGATAATTTCCCCAGGATTACAGATGGGATAATTCCCCCAGGATTACAGATGGGATAATTCCCCCAGGATTACAGATGGGATAATTCCCCCAGGATTACAGGTGGGATAATTTCCCCAGGATTACAGATGGGATAATTCCACCAGAATTACAGATGAGATAATTCCCCCAGGATTACAGATGAGATAATTCCCCCAGGATTACAGATGGGATAATTCCCCCAGGATTACAGATGGGATAATTCCCCCAGAATTATAGATGGGATAATTCCCCCAGGATTACAGATGGGATAATTCCCCCAGGATTACAGATGGGATAATTCCCCCAGGATTACAGGTGGGATAATTTCCCCAGGATTACAGATGGGATAATTCCACCAGAATTACAGATGAGATAATTCCCCCAGGATTACGGATGAGATAATTCCCCCAGAATTACAGATGGGATAATTCCCCCAGGATTACAGATGGGATAATTCCCCCAGGATTACAGATGGGATAATTCCCCCAGGATTTCAGATGAGATAATTCCCCCAGGATTACAGATGAGATCATTCCCCCAGGATTACAGATGGGATAATTCCCCTGGATTACAGATGGGATAATTCCCCAGGATTACAGATGGGATAATTCCCCCAGGATTACAGATGGGATAATTCCCCCAGGATTACAGATGGGATAATTCCCCCAGGATTACAGATGGGATAATTCCCCCAGGATTACAGACGGGATAATTCCCCCAGGATTTCAGATGAGATAATTCCCCCAGGATTACAGATGAGATCATTCCCCCAGGATTACAGATGGGATAATTCCCCTGGATTACAGATGGGATAATTCCCCAGGATTACAGATGGGATAATTTCCCCAGGATTACAGATGGGATAACTTCCCCTGGATCACAGATGGGATAATTTCCCCAGGATTACAGATGGGATAATTTCCCCAGGATTACAGATGGGATAATTTCCCTGGATTACAGATGGGATAATTCCCCAGGATTACAGATGGGATAATTGCCCCAGGATTACAGATGGGATAACTTCCCCTGGATCACAGATGGGATAATTTCCCCTGGATCACAGATGGGATAATTTCCCCAGGATTACAGATGGGATAATTTCCCCAGGATTACAGATGGGATAATTCCCCCAGGATTACAGATGGGATAATTCCCCCAGGATTTCAGATGAAATAATTCCCCCAGGATTACAGATGGGATAATTCCCCAGGATTACAGATGGGATAATTTCCCCAGGATTACAGATGGGATAATTCCCCCAAGATTACAGATGGGATAATTCCCCCAGGATTACAGATGAGATAATTCCCCCAGAATTACAGATGGGATAATTCCCCCAGGATTACAGATGAGATAATTCCCCCAGGATTACAGATGGGATAATTCCCCCAGGATTACAGATGGGATAATTCCCCCAGGATTACAGATGGGATAATTCCCCCAGGATTACAGATGGGATAATTCCCCCAGGATTACAGATGGGATAATTCCCCCAGGATTACAGATGGGATAATTCCCCCAGGCTTTCAGATGAGATCATTCCCCCAGGATTACAGATGGGATAATTCCCCTGGATTACAGATGGGATAATTCCCCAGGATTACAGATGGGATAATTCCCCTGGATTACAGATGGGATAATTCCCCAGGATTACAGATGGGATAATTCCCCCAGGATTACAGATGGGATAATTCCCCCAGGATTACAGATGAGATAATTCCCCCAGAATTACAGATGAGATAATTCCCCCAGGATTACAGATGGGATAATTCCCCCAGGATTACAGATGAGATAATTCCCCCAGAATTACAGATGAGATAACTTCCCCTGGATTACAGATGGAATAATTCCCCCAGGATTACAGATGGGATAATTCCCCCAGGATTACAGATGGGATAATTCCCCCAGGATTACAGATGAGATAATTCCCCCAGAATTACAGATGAGATAATTCACCCAGGATTACAGATGGGATAGTTTCACGAGGATTACAGATGGGATAATTCCCCCAGGATTAGAGATGAGATAATTCCCCCAGGATTACAGATGAGATAATTCCCCCAGGATTACAGATGAGATAATTCCCCCAGGATTACAGATGAGATAATTCCCCCAGAATTACAGATGAGATAATTCCCCCAGGATTACAGATGAGATAATTCCCCCAAGATTACAGATGGGATAATTCCCCCAGGATTACAGATGAGATAATTCCCCCAGGATTACAGATGAGATAATTCCCCCAAGATTACAGATGGGATAATTCCCCCAGGATTACAGATGGGATAATTCCCCTGGATTACAGATGGGATAATTCCCCCAGGATTACAGATGGGATAATTCCCCCAGGATTACAGATGAGATAATTCCCCCAGGATTACAGATGAGATACTTCCCCCAGGATTACAGATGGGATAATTTCCGCAGGATTACAGATGGGATAATTTCCCCAGGATTAGAGATGAGATAATTCCCCCAGGATTACAGATGAGATAATTCCCCCAGGATTACAGATGATATAATTCCCCCAGGATTACAGATGAGATAATTCCCCCAGGATTACAGATGAGATAATTCCCCCAGGATTACAGATGGGATAATTCCCCCAGGATTACAGATGGGATAATTCCACCAGGATTACAGGTGGGATAATTTCCCCAGGATTACAGATGGGATAATTCCACCAGAATTACAGATGAGATAATTCCCCCAGGATTACAGATGAGATAATTCCCCCAGGATTACAGATGGGATAATTCCCCCAGGATTACAGATGGGATAATTCCCCCAGCATTATAGATGGGATAATTCCCCCAGGATTACAGATGGGATAATTCCCCCAGGATTACAGATGGGATAATTCCCCCAGGATTACAGGTGGGATAATTTCCCCAGGATTACAGATGGGATAATTCCACCAGAATTACAGATGAGATAATTCCCCCAGGATTACAGATGAGATAATTCCCCCAGAATTACAGATGGGATAATTCCCCCAGGATTTCAGATGAGATAATTCCCCCAGGATTACAGATGAGATCATTCCCCCAGGATTACAGATGGGATAATTCCCCTGGATTACAGATGGGATAATTCCCCAGGATTACAGATGGGATAATTTCCCCAGGATTACAGATGGGATAATTCCCCCAGGATTACAGATGGGATAATTTCCCCAGGATTACAGATGGGATAATTCCCCCAGGATTACAGATGGGATAATTCCCCCAGGATTACAGATGAGATAATTCCCCCAGAATTACAGATGAGATAATTCCCCCAGGATTACAGATGGAATAATTCCCCCAGGATTACAGATGGGATAATTCCCCCAGGATTACAGATGAGATAATTCCCCCAGAATTACAGATGGGATAATTTCCCCAGGATTACAGATGGCATAATTCCCCCAGGATTACAGATGAGATAATTCCCCCAGGATTACAGATGGGATAATTCCCCTGGATTACAGATGGGATAATTCCCCCAGGATTACAGATGAGATAATTCCCCCAGAATTTCAGATGAGATAATTCCCCCAGGATTACAGATGAGATAATTCCCCCAGGATTACAGATGAGAAAATTCCCCCAGGATTACAGATGAGATAATTCCCCCAGGATTACAGATGAGATAATTCCCCCAGGATTACAGATGAGATAATTCCCCCAGAATTTCAGATGAGATAATTCCCCCAGGATTACAGATGAGATAATTCCCCCAGGATTACAGATGAGAAAATTCCCCCAAGATTACAGATGGGATAATTCCCCCAGGATTACAGATGGGATAATTCCCCCAGGATTACAGATGGGATAATTCCCCCAGGATTACAGATGGGATAATTCCCCCAGGATTACAGATGGGATAATTCCCCCAGGATTACAGATGGGATAATTCCCCCAGGATTACAGATGAGATAACTTCCCCTGGATTAGAGATGGGATAATTCCCCCAGGATTACAGATGGGATAATTTCCCCAGGATTACAGATGGGATAATTCCTCCAGAATTACAGATGGGGTAATTCCCCCAGGATTACAGATGGGATAACTTCCCCTGGATCACAGATGGGATAATTCCCCAGGATTACAGATGGGATAATTCCCCCAGTATTTCAGATGAAATAATTCCCCCAGGATTACAGATGGGATCATTTCCCCAGGATTACAGATGGGATAATTCCTCCAGAATTACAGATGGGATAATTCCCCCAAGATTACAGATGGGATAATTCCCCCAGGATTACAGATGAGATAATTCCCCCAGGATTACAGATGAGATAATTCCCCCAGGATTACAGATGAGATAATTCCCCCAAGATTACAGATGGGATAATTCCCCCAGGATTACAGATGAGATAATTCCCCCAGGATTACAGATGAGATAATTCCCCCAAGATTACAGATGGGATAATTCCCCCAGGATTACAGATGGGATAATTCCCCTGGATTACAGATGGGATAATTCCCCCAGGATTACAGATGGGATAATTCCCCCAGGATTACAGATGAGATAATTCCCCCAGGATTACAGATGAGATAATTCCCAAGGATTACAGATGGGATAATTCCCCCAGGATTTCAGATGAAATAATTCCCCCAGGATTACAGATGGGATCATTTCCCCAGGATTACAGATGGGATAATTCCTCCAGAATTACAGATGGGATAATTCCCCCAGGATTACAGATGGGATAATTTCCCCAGGATTACAGATGGGATAATTCCCCCAGGATTACAGATGGGATAATTCCTCCAGAATTACAGATGGGATAATTTCCCCTGGATCACAGATGGGATAATTTCCCCAGGATTACAGATGGGATAATTTCCCCAGGATTACAGATGGGATAATTCCCCCAGGATTACATATGGGATAATTCCCCCAGGATTTCAGATGAAATAATTCCGCCAGGATTACAGATGGGATAATTCCCCAGGATTACAGATGGGATAATTTCCCCAGGATTACAGATGGGATAATTCCCCCAGGATTACAGATGAGATAATTCCCCCAGAATTACAGATGGGATAATTCCCCCAGGATTACAGATGAGATAATTTCCCCAGAATTACAGATGGGATAATTCCCCCAGGATTACAGATGAGATAATTCCCCCAGGATTACAGATGGGATAATTCCCCCAGGATTACAGATGGGATAATTCCCCCAGGATTACAGATGGGATAATTCCCCCAGGATTACAGATGGGATAATTCCCCCAGGATTTCAGATGAGATAATTCCCCCAGGATTACAGATGGGATAATTTCCCCAGGATTACAGATGAGATCATTCCCCCAGGATTACAGATGGGATAATTCCCCTGGATTACAGATGGGATAATTCCCCAGGATTACAGATGGGATAATTTCCCCAGGATTACAGATGGGATAATTCCCCAGGATTACAGATGGGATAATTCCCCCAGGATTACAGATGGGATAATTCCCCAGGATTACAGATGGGATAATTCCCCCAGGATTACAGATGGGATAATTTCCCCAGGATTACAGATGGGATAATTCCCCAGGATTACAGATGGGATAATTCCCCCAGGATTACAGATGGGATAATTTCCCCAGGATTACAGATGGGATAATTCCCCAGGATTACAGATGGGATAATTCCCCCAGGATTACAGATGAGATAATTTCCCCAGAATTACAGATGAGATAATTTCCCCAGAATTACAGATGAGATAATTCCCCCAGGATTACAGATGGGATAATTCCCCCAGGATTATAGATGGGATAATTCCCCCAGGATGACAGATGATAATTTCCCCAGAATTACAGATGAGATCATTCCCCAGGATTACAGATGAGATAATTCCCCCAGGATTACAGATGAGATCATTCCCCAGGATTACAGATGAGATAATTCCCCCAGGATTACAGATGAGATAATTCCCGCAGGATTACAGATGGGATAATTTCCCCAGAATTACAGATGAGATAATTCACCCAGGATTACAGATGAGATAATTCCCCCAGGATTACAGATGGGATAGTTTCACGAGGATTACAGATGGGATAATTCCCCCAGGATTAGAGATGAGATAATTCCCCCAGGATTACAGATGAGATAATTCCCCCAGGATTACAGATGAGATAATTCCCCCAGAATTACAGATGAGATAATTCCCCCAGGATTACAGATGAGATAATTCCCCCAAGATTACAGATGGGATAATTCCCCCAGGATTACAGATGAGATAATTCCCCCAGGATTACAGATGAGATAATTCCCCCAAGATTACAGATGGGATAATTCCCCCAGGATTACAGATGGGATAATTCCCCTGGATTACAGATGGGATAATTCCCCCAGGATTACAGATGGGATAATTCCCCCAGGATTACAGATGAGATAATTCCCCCAGGATTACAGATGAGATACTTCCCCCAGGATTACAGATGGGATAATTTCCGCAGGATTACAGATGGGATAATTTCCCCAGGATTAGAGATGAGATAATTCCCCCAGGATTACAGATGAGATAATTCCCCCAGGATTACAGATGAGATAATTCCCCCAGGATTACAGATGAGATAATTCCCCCAGGATTACAGATGAGATAATTCCCCCAGGATTACAGATGGGATAATTCCCCCAGGATTACAGATGGGATAATTTCCCCAGGATTACAGATGGGATAATTCCCCCAGGATTACAGATGGGATAATTCCCCCAGGATTACAGATGGGATAATTCCCCCAGGATTACAGGTGGGATAATTTCCCCAGGATTACAGATGGGATAATTCCACCAGAATTACAGATGAGATAATTCCCCCAGGATTACAGATGAGATAATTCCCCCAGGATTACAGATGGGATAATTCCCCCAGGATTACAGATGGGATAATTCCCCCAGGATTATAGATGGGATAATTCCCCCAGGATTACAGATGGGATAATTCCCCCAGGATTACAGATGGGATAATTCCCCCAGGATTACAGGTGGGATAATTTCCCCAGGATTACAGATGGGATAATTCCACCAGAATTACAGATGAGATAATTCCCCCAGGATTACAGATGAGATAATTCCCCCAGAATTACAGATGGGATAATTCCCCCAGGATTACAGATGGGATAATTCCCCCAGGATTACAGATGGGATAATTCCCCCAGGATTTCAGATGAGATAATTCCCCCAGGATTACAGATGAGATCATTCCCCCAGGATTACAGATGGGATAATTCCCCTGGATTACAGATGGGATAATTCCCCAGGATTACAGATGGGATAATTCCCCCAGAATTACAGATGGGATAATTCCCCCAGGATTACAGATGGGATAATTCCCCCAGGATTACAGATGGGATAATTCCCCCAGGATTACAGATGGGATAATTCCCCCAGGATTTCAGATGAGATAATTCCCCCAGGATTACAGATGAGATCATTCCCCCAGGATTACAGATGGGATAATTCCCCTGGATTACAGATGGGATAATTCCCCAGGATTACAGATGGGATAATTTCCCCAGGATTACAGATGGGATAACTTCCCCTGGATCACAGATGGGATAATTTCCCCAGGATTACAGATGGGATAATTTCCCCAGGATTACAGATGGGATAATTCCCCTGGATTACAGATGGGATAATTCCCCAGGATTACAGATGGGATAATTTCCCCAGGATTACAGATGGGATAACTTCCCCTGGATCACAGATGGGATAATTTCCCCTGGATCACAGATGGGATAATTTCCCCAGGATTACAGATGGGATAATTTCCCCAGGATTACAGATGGGATAATTCCCCCAGGATTACAGATGGGATAATTCCCCCAGGATTTCAGATGAAATAATTCCCCCAGGATTACAGATGGGATAATTCCCCAGGATTACAGATGGGATAATTTCCCCAGGATTACAGATGGGATAATTCCCCCAGGATTACAGATGGGATAATTCCCCCAGGATTACAGATGAGATAATTCCCCCAGAATTACAGATGGGATAATTCCCCCAGGATTACAGATGAGATAATTCCCCCAGGATTACAGATGAGATAATTCCCCCAGGATTACAGATGGGATAATTTCCCCAGAATTACAGATGAGATAATTCACCCAGGATTACAGATGAGATAATTCCCCCAGGATTACAGATGGGATAGTTTCACGAGGATTACAGATGGGATAATTCCCCCAGGATTAGAGATGAGATAATTCCCCCAGGATTACAGATGAGATAATTCCCCCAGGATTACAGATGAGATAATTCCCCCAGAATTACAGATGAGATAATTCCCCCAGGATTACAGATGAGATAATTCCCCCAAGATTACAGATGGGATAATTCCCCCAGGATTACAGATGAGATAATTCCCCCAGGATTACAGATGAGATAATTCCCCCAAGATTACAGATGGGATAATTCCCCCAGGATTACAGATGGGATAATTCCCCTGGATTACAGATGGGATAATTCCCCCAGGATTACAGATGGGATAATTCCCCCAGGATTACAGATGAGATAATTCCCCCAGGATTACAGATGAGATACTTCCCCCAGGATTACAGATGGGATAATTTCCGCAGGATTACAGATGGGATAATTTCCCCAGGATTACAGATGAGATAATTCCCCCAGGATTACAGATGAGATAATTCCCCCAGGATTACAGATGAGATAATTCCCCCAGGATTACAGATGAGATAATTCCCCCAGGATTACAGATGAGATAATTCCCCCAGGATTACAGATGGGATAATTCCCCCAGGATTACAGATGGGATAATTTCCCCAGGATTACAGATGGGATAATTCCCCCAGGATTACAGATGGGATAATTCCCCCAGGATTACAGATGGGATAATTCCCCCAGGATTACAGGTGGGATAATTTCCCCAGGATTACAGATGGGATAATTCCACCAGAATTACAGATGAGATAATTCCCCCAGGATTACAGATGAGATAATTCCCCCAGGATTACAGATGGGATAATTCCCCCAGGATTACAGATGGGATAATTCCCCCAGAATTATAGATGGGATAATTCCCCCAGGATTACAGATGGGATAATTCCCCCAGGATTACAGATGGGATAATTCCCCCAGGATTACAGGTGGGATAATTTCCCCAGGATTACAGATGGGATAATTCCACCAGAATTACAGATGAGATAATTCCCCCAGGATTACGGATGAGATAATTCCCCCAGAATTACAGATGGGATAATTCCCCCAGGATTACAGATGGGATAATTCCCCCAGGATTACAGATGGGATAATTCCCCCAGGATTTCAGATGAGATAATTCCCCCAGGATTACAGATGAGATCATTCCCCCAGGATTACAGATGGGATAATTCCCCTGGATTACAGATGGGATAATTCCCCAGGATTACAGATGGGATAATTCCCCCAGGATTACAGATGGGATAATTCCCCCAGGATTACAGATGGGATAATTCCCCCAGGATTACAGATGGGATAATTCCCCCAGGATTACAGACGGGATAATTCCCCCAGGATTTCAGATGAGATAATTCCCCCAGGATTACAGATGAGATCATTCCCCCAGGATTACAGATGGGATAATTCCCCTGGATTACAGATGGGATAATTCCCCAGGATTACAGATGGGATAATTTCCCCAGGATTACAGATGGGATAACTTCCCCTGGATCACAGATGGGATAATTTCCCCAGGATTACAGATGGGATAATTTCCCCAGGATTACAGATGGGATAATTTCCCTGGATTACAGATGGGATAATTCCCCAGGATTACAGATGGGATAATTGCCCCAGGATTACAGATGGGATAACTTCCCCTGGATCACAGATGGGATAATTTCCCCTGGATCACAGATGGGATAATTTCCCCAGGATTACAGATGGGATAATTTCCCCAGGATTACAGATGGGATAATTCCCCCAGGATTACAGATGGGATAATTCCCCCAGGATTTCAGATGAAATAATTCCCCCAGGATTACAGATGGGATAATTCCCCAGGATTACAGATGGGATAATTTCCCCAGGATTACAGATGGGATAATTCCCCCAGGATTACAGATGGGATAATTCCCCCAGGATTACAGATGAGATAATTCCCCCAGAATTACAGATGGGATAATTCCCCCAGGATTACAGATGAGATAATTCCCCCAGGATTACAGATGGGATAATTCCCCCAGGATTACAGATGGGATAATTCCCCCAGGATTACAGATGGGATAATTCCCCCAGGATTACAGATGGGATAATTCCCCCAGGATTACAGATGGGATAATTCCCCCAGGATTACAGATGGGATAATTCCCCCAGGCTTTCAGATGAGATCATTCCCCCAGGATTACAGATGGGATAATTCCCCTGGATTACAGATGGGATAATTCCCCAGGATTACAGATGGGATAATTCCCCTGGATTACAGATGGGATAATTCCCCAGGATTACAGATGGGATAATTCCCCCAGGATTACAGATGGGATAATTCCCCCAGGATTACAGATGAGATAATTCCCCCAGAATTACAGATGAGATAATTCCCCCAGGATTACAGATGGGATAATTCCCCCAGGATTACAGATGAGATAATTCCCCCAGAATTACAGATGAGATAACTTCCCCTGGATTACAGATGGAATAATTCCCCCAGGATTACAGATGGGATAATTCCCCCAGGATTACAGATGGGATAATTCCCCCAGGATTACAGATGAGATAATTCCCCCAGAATTACAGATGAGATAATTCACCCAGGATTACAGATGGGATAGTTTCACGAGGATTACAGATGGGATAATTCCCCCAGGATTAGAGATGAGATAATTCCCCCAGGATTACAGATGAGATAATTCCCCCAGGATTACAGATGAGATAATTCCCCCAGGATTACAGATGAGATAATTCCCCCAGAATTACAGATGAGATAATTCCCCCAGGATTACAGATGAGATAATTCCCCCAAGATTACAGATGGGATAATTCCCCCAGGATTACAGATGAGATAATTCCCCCAGGATTACAGATGAGATAATTCCCCCAAGATTACAGATGGGATAATTCCCCCAGGATTACAGATGGGATAATTCCCCTGGATTACAGATGGGATAATTCCCCCAGGATTACAGATGGGATAATTCCCCCAGGATTACAGATGAGATAATTCCCCCAGGATTACAGATGAGATACTTCCCCCAGGATTACAGATGGGATAATTTCCGCAGGATTACAGATGGGATAATTTCCCCAGGATTAGAGATGAGATAATTCCCCCAGGATTACAGATGAGATAATTCCCCCAGGATTACAGATGATATAATTCCCCCAGGATTACAGATGAGATAATTCCCCCAGGATTACAGATGAGATAATTCCCCCAGGATTACAGATGGGATAATTCCCCCAGGATTACAGATGGGATAATTCCACCAGGATTACAGGTGGGATAATTTCCCCAGGATTACAGATGGGATAATTCCACCAGAATTACAGATGAGATAATTCCCCCAGGATTACAGATGAGATAATTCCCCCAGGATTACAGATGGGATAATTCCCCCAGGATTACAGATGGGATAATTCCCCCAGCATTATAGATGGGATAATTCCCCCAGGATTACAGATGGGATAATTCCCCCAGGATTACAGATGGGATAATTCCCCCAGGATTACAGGTGGGATAATTTCCCCAGGATTACAGATGGGATAATTCCACCAGAATTACAGATGAGATAATTCCCCCAGGATTACAGATGAGATAATTCCCCCAGAATTACAGATGGGATAATTCCCCCAGGATTTCAGATGAGATAATTCCCCCAGGATTACAGATGAGATCATTCCCCCAGGATTACAGATGGGATAATTCCCCTGGATTACAGATGGGATAATTCCCCAGGATTACAGATGGGATAATTTCCCCAGGATTACAGATGGGATAATTCCCCCAGGATTACAGATGGGATAATTTCCCCAGGATTACAGATGGGATAATTCCCCCAGGATTACAGATGGGATAATTCCCCCAGGATTACAGATGAGATAATTCCCCCAGAATTACAGATGAGATAATTCCCCCAGGATTACAGATGGAATAATTCCCCCCAGGATTACAGATGGGATAATTCCCCCAGGATTACAGATGAGATAATTCCCCCAGAATTACAGATGGGATAATTTCCCCAGGATTACAGATGGCATAATTCCCCCAGGATTACAGATGAGATAATTCCCCCAGGATTACAGATGGGATAATTCCCCTGGATTACAGATGGGATAATTCCCCCAGGATTACAGATGAGATAATTCCCCCAGAATTTCAGATGAGATAATTCCCCCAGGATTACAGATGAGATAATTCCCCCAGGATTACAGATGAGAAAATTCCCCCAGGATTACAGATGAGATAATTCCCCCAGGATTACAGATGAGATAATTCCCCCAGGATTACAGATGAGATAATTCCCCCAGAATTTCAGATGAGATAATTCCCCCAGGATTACAGATGAGATAATTCCCCCAGGATTACAGATGAGAAAATTCCCCCAAGATTACAGATGGGATAATTCCCCCAGGATTACAGATGGGATAATTCCCCCAGGATTACAGATGGGATAATTCCCCCAGGATTACAGATGGGATAATTCCCCCAGGATTACAGATGGGATAATTCCCCCAGGATTACAGATGGGATAATTCCCCCAGGATTACAGATGAGATAACTTCCCCTGGATTAGAGATGGGATAATTCCCCCAGGATTACAGATGGGATAATTTCCCCAGGATTACAGATGGGATAATTCCTCCAGAATTACAGATGGGGTAATTCCCCCAGGATTACAGATGGGATAACTTCCCCTGGATCACAGATGGGATAATTCCCCAGGATTACAGATGGGATAATTCCCCCAGTATTTCAGATGAAATAATTCCCCCAGGATTACAGATGGGATCATTTCCCCAGGATTACAGATGGGATAATTCCTCCAGAATTACAGATGGGATAATTCCCCCAAGATTACAGATGGGATAATTCCCCCAGGATTACAGATGAGATAATTCCCCCAGGATTACAGATGAGATAATTCCCCCAGGATTACAGATGAGATAATTCCCCCAAGATTACAGATGGGATAATTCCCCCAGGATTACAGATGAGATAATTCCCCCAGGATTACAGATGAGATAATTCCCCCAAGATTACAGATGGGATAATTCCCCCAGGATTACAGATGGGATAATTCCCCTGGATTACAGATGGGATAATTCCCCCAGGATTACAGATGGGATAATTCCCCCAGGATTACAGATGAGATAATTCCCCCAGGATTACAGATGAGATAATTCCCAAGGATTACAGATGGGATAATTCCCCCAGGATTTCAGATGAAATAATTCCCCCAGGATTACAGATGGGATCATTTCCCCAGGATTACAGATGGGATAATTCCTCCAGAATTACAGATGGGATAATTCCCCCAGGATTACAGATGGGATAATTTCCCCAGGATTACAGATGGGATAATTCCCCCAGGATTACAGATGGGATAATTCCTCCAGAATTACAGATGGGATAATTTCCCCTGGATCACAGATGGGATAATTTCCCCAGGATTACAGATGGGATAATTTCCCCAGGATTACAGATGGGATAATTCCCCCAGGATTACATATGGGATAATTCCCCCAGGATTTCAGATGAAATAATTCCGCCAGGATTACAGATGGGATAATTCCCCAGGATTACAGATGGGATAATTTCCCCAGGATTACAGATGGGATAATTCCCCCAGGATTACAGATGAGATAATTCCCCCAGAATTACAGATGGGATAATTCCCCCAGGATTACAGATGAGATAATTTCCCCAGAATTACAGATGGGATAATTCCCCCAGGATTACAGATGAGATAATTCCCCCAGGATTACAGATGGGATAATTCCCCCAGGATTACAGATAGGATAATTCCCCCAGGATTACAGATGGGATAATTCCCCCAGGATTACAGATGGGATAATTCCCCCAGGATTTCAGATGAGATAATTCCCCCAGGATTACAGATGGGATAATTTCCCCAGGATTACAGATGAGATCATTCCCCCAGGATTACAGATGGGATAATTCCCCTGGATTACAGATGGGATAATTCCCCAGGATTACAGATGGGATAATTTCCCCAGGATTACAGATGGGATAATTCCCCAGGATTACAGATGGGATAATTCCCCCAGGATTACAGATGGGATAATTCCCCAGGATTACAGATGGGATAATTCCCCCAGGATTACAGATGGGATAATTTCCCCAGGATTACAGATGGGATAATTCCCCAGGATTACAGATGGGATAATTCCCCCAGGATTACAGATGGGATAATTCCCCAGGATTACAGATGGGATAATTCCCCCAGGATTACAGATGGGATAATTCCCCAGGATTACAGATGGGATAATTCCCCAGGATTACAGATGGGATAATTCCCCCAGGATTACAGATGGGATAATTCCCCAGGATTACAGATGGGATAATTCCCCAGGATTACAGATGGGATAATTCCCCAGGATTACAGATGGGATAATTCCCCCAGGATTACAGATGGGATAATTCCCCAGGATTACAGATGGGATAATTCCCCAGGATTACAGATGGGATAATTCCCCAGGATTACAGATGGGATAATTCCCCCAGGATTACAGATGGGATAATTCCCCAGGATTACAGATGGGATAATTCCCCAGGATTACAGATGGGATAATTCCCCAGGATTACAGATGGGATAATTCCCCCAGGATTACAGATGGGATAATTCCCCAGGATTACAGATGGGATAATTCCCCCAGGATTACAGATGGGATAATTCCCCCAGGATTTCAGATGAAATAATTCCCCCAGGATTACAGATGGGATAATTCCCCCAGGATTTCAGATGAAATAATTCCCCCAGGATTACAGATGGGATAATTCCCCCAGGATTACAGATGAGATAACTTCCCCTGGATTAGAGATGGGATAATTCCCCCAGGATTACAGATGGGATAATTCCCCCAGGATTACAGATGAGATAATTCCCACAGGATTACAGATGGGATAATTCCCCCAGGATTACAGATGAGATAATTCCCCCAGGATTACAGATGAGATAATTCCCCCAGGATTACAGATGAGATAATTCCCACAGGATTACAGATGAGATAATTCCCCCAGGATTACAGATGAGATAATTCCCACAGGATTACAGATGAGATAATTCCCCCAAGATTACAGATGGGATAATTTCCCCAGGATTACAGATGGGATAATTCCCTCAGGATAACAGATGAGATAATTCCCCCAGGATAACAGATGGGATAACTTCCCCTGGATTAGAGATGGGATAATTCCCTCAGGATAACAGATGAGATCATTCCCCCAGGATAACAGATGAGATAACTTCCCCAGGATTACAGATGGGATAATTCCTCCAGGATTACAGATGGGATAATTCCCTCAGGATAACAGATGAGATAATTCCCCCAGGATAACAGATGGGATAACTTCCCCTGGATTACAGATGAGATAATTCCCTCAGGATAACAGATGAGATAACTTCCCCAGGATTACAGATGGGATAATTCCTCCAGAATTACAGATGGGATAATTCCCCCAGGATTACAGATGGGATAATTCCCCCAGGATTACAGATGGGATAATTCCCCCAGGATTACAGATGGGATAATTCCCCCAGGATTACAGATGGGATAATTCCCCCAGGATTACAGATGGGATAATTCCCCCAGCATTACAGATGGGATAATTCCCGCAGGATTACAGATGGGATAATTCCCCCAGGATTACAGATGGGATAATTCCCCAGGATTACAGATGGGATAATTTCCCCAGGATTACAGATGGGATAATTCCCCCAGGATTACAGATGGGATAATTTCCCCAGGATTACAGATGGGATAATTCCCCCAGGATTACAGATGGGATAATTCCCCCAGGATTACAGATGAGATAATTCCCCCAGAATTACAGATGAGATAATTCCCCCAGGATTACAGATGGAATAATTCCCCCAGGATTACAGATGGGATAATTCCCCCAGGATTACAGATGAGATAATTCCCCCAGAATTACAGATGGGATAATTTCCCCAGGATTACAGATGGCATAATTCCCCCAGGATTACAGATGAGATAATTCCCCCAGGATTACAGATGGGATAATTCCCCTGGATTACAGATGGGATAATTCCCCCAGGATTACAGATGAGATAATTCCCCCAGAATTTCAGATGAGATAATTCCCCCAGGATTACAGATGAGATAATTCCCCCAGGATTACAGATGAGAAAATTCCCCCAGGATTACAGATGAGATAATTCCCCCAGGATTACAGATGAGATAATTCCCCCAGGATTACAGATGAGATAATTCCCCCAGAATTTCAGATGAGATAATTCCCCCAGGATTACAGATGAGATAATTCCCCCAGGATTACAGATGAGAAAATTCCCCCAAGATTACAGATGGGATAATTCCCCCAGGATTACAGATGGGATAATTCCCCCAGGATTACAGATGGGATAATTCCCCCAGGATTACAGATGGGATAATTCCCCCAGGATTACAGATGGGATAATTCCCCCAGGATTACAGATGGGATAATTCCCCCAGGATTACAGATGAGATAACTTCCCCTGGATTAGAGATGGGATAATTCCCCCAGGATTACAGATGGGATAATTTCCCCAGGATTACAGATGGGATAATTCCTCCAGAATTACAGATGGGGTAATTCCCCCAGGATTACAGATGGGATAACTTCCCCTGGATCACAGATGGGATAATTCCCCAGGATTACAGATGGGATAATTCCCCCAGTATTTCAGATGAAATAATTCCCCCAGGATTACAGATGGGATCATTTCCCCAGGATTACAGATGGGATAATTCCTCCAGAATTACAGATGGGATAATTCCCCCAAGATTACAGATGGGATAATTCCCCCAGGATTACAGATGAGATAATTCCCCCAGGATTACAGATGAGATAATTCCCCCAGGATTACAGATGAGATAATTCCCCCAAGATTACAGATGGGATAATTCCCCCAGGATTACAGATGAGATAATTCCCCCAGGATTACAGATGAGATAATTCCCCCAAGATTACAGATGGGATAATTCCCCCAGGATTACAGATGGGATAATTCCCCTGGATTACAGATGGGATAATTCCCCCAGGATTACAGATGGGATAATTCCCCCAGGATTACAGATGAGATAATTCCCCCAGGATTACAGATGAGATAATTCCCAAGGATTACAGATGGGATAATTCCCCCAGGATTTCAGATGAAATAATTCCCCCAGGATTACAGATGGGATCATTTCCCCAGGATTACAGATGGGATAATTCCTCCAGAATTACAGATGGGATAATTCCCCCAGGATTACAGATGGGATAATTTCCCCAGGATTACAGATGGGATAATTCCCCCAGGATTACAGATGGGATAATTCCTCCAGAATTACAGATGGGATAATTTCCCCTGGATCACAGATGGGATAATTTCCCCAGGATTACAGATGGGATAATTTCCCCAGGATTACAGATGGGATAATTCCCCCAGGATTACATATGGGATAATTCCCCCAGGATTTCAGATGAAATAATTCCGCCAGGATTACAGATGGGATAATTCCCCAGGATTACAGATGGGATAATTTCCCCAGGATTACAGATGGGATAATTCCCCCAGGATTACAGATGAGATAATTCCCCCAGAATTACAGATGGGATAATTCCCCCAGGATTACAGATGAGATAATTTCCCCAGAATTACAGATGGGATAATTCCCCCAGGATTACAGATGAGATAATTCCCCCAGGATTACAGATGGGATAATTCCCCCAGGATTACAGATGGGATAATTCCCCCAGGATTACAGATGGGATAATTCCCCCAGGATTACAGATGGGATAATTCCCCCAGGATTTCAGATGAGATAATTCCCCCAGGATTACAGATGGGATAATTTCCCCAGGATTACAGATGAGATCATTCCCCCAGGATTACAGATGGGATAATTCCCCTGGATTACAGATGGGATAATTCCCCAGGATTACAGATGGGATAATTTCCCCAGGATTACAGATGGGATAATTCCCCAGGATTACAGATGGGATAATTCCCCCAGGATTACAGATGGGATAATTCCCCAGGATTACAGATGGGATAATTCCCCCAGGATTACAGATGGGATAATTTCCCCAGGATTACAGATGGGATAATTCCCCAGGATTACAGATGGGATAATTCCCCCAGGATTACAGATGGGATAATTCCCCAGGATTACAGATGGGATAATTCCCCCAGGATTACAGATGGGATAATTCCCCAGGATTACAGATGGGATAATTCCCCAGGATTACAGATGGGATAATTCCCCCAGGATTACAGATGGGATAATTCCCCAGGATTACAGATGGGATAATTCCCCAGGATTACAGATGGGATAATTCCCCAGGATTACAGATGGGATAATTCCCCCAGGATTACAGATGGGATAATTCCCCAGGATTACAGATGGGATAATTCCCCAGGATTACAGATGGGATAATTCCCCAGGATTACAGATGGGATAATTCCCCCAGGATTACAGATGGGATAATTCCCCAGGATTACAGATGGGATAATTCCCCAGGATTACAGATGGGATAATTCCCCAGGATTACAGATGGGATAATTCCCCCAGGATTACAGATGGGATAATTCCCCAGGATTACAGATGGGATAATTCCCCCAGGATTACAGATGGGATAATTCCCCCAGGATTTCAGATGAAATAATTCCCCCAGGATTACAGATGGGATAATTCCCCCAGGATTTCAGATGAAATAATTCCCCCAGGATTACAGATGGGATAATTCCCCCAGGATTACAGATGAGATAACTTCCCCTGGATTAGAGATGGGAAAATTCCCCCAGGATTACAGATGGGATAATTCCCCCAGGATTACAGATGAGATAATTCCCACAGGATTACAGATGGGATAATTCCCCCAGGATTACAGATGAGATAATTCCCCCAGGATTACAGATGAGATAATTCCCCCAGGATTACAGATGAGATAATTCCCACAGGATTACAGATGAGATAATTCCCCCAGGATTACAGATGAGATAATTCCCACAGGATTACAGATGAGATAATTCCCCCAAGATTACAGATGGGATAATTTCCCCAGGATTACAGATGGGATAATTCCCTCAGGATAACAGATGAGATAATTCCCCCAGGATAACAGATGGGATAACTTCCCCTGGATTAGAGATGGGATAATTCCCTCAGGATAACAGATGAGATCATTCCCCCAGGATAACAGATGAGATAACTTCCCCAGGATTACAGATGGGATAATTCCTCCAGGATTACAGATGGGATAATTCCCTCAGGATAACAGATGAGATAATTCCCCCAGGATAACAGATGGGATAACTTCCCCTGGATTACAGATGAGATAATTCCCTCAGGATAACAGATGAGATAACTTCCCCAGGATTACAGATGGGATAATTCCTCCAGAATTACAGATGGGATAATTCCCCCAGGATTACAGATGGGATAATTCCCCCAGGATTACAGATGGGATAATTCCCCCAGGATTACAGATGGGATAATTCCCCCAGGATTACAGATGGGATAATTCCCCCAGGATTACAGATGGGATAATTCCCCCAGCATTACAGATGGGATAATTCCCGCAGGATTACAGATGGGATAATTCCCCCAGGATTACAGATGGGATAATTCCCGCAGGATTACAGATGGGATAATTTCCCCAAAATTACAGATGAGATAATTTCCCCAGGATTACAGATGGGATAATTCCCCCAGGATTACAGATGGGATAATTCCCCCAGCATTACAGATGGGATATTTCCCGCAGGATTACAGATGGGATAATTCCCCCAGGATTACAGATGGGATAATTCCCGCAGGATTACAGATGGGATAATTTCCCCAAAATTACAGATGGGATAATTCCCCCAGGATTACAGATGGGATAATTCCCCCAGAATTACAGATGGGACAATTTCCCCAGAATTACAGATGAGATAATTTCCCCAGGATTACAGATGAGATAATTCCCCCAGGATTACAGATGAGATAATTCCCCCAGGATTACAGATGGGATAATTCCCCCAGGATTACAGATGGGATAATTCCCCCAGGATTACAGATGGGATAATTCCCCCAGGATTACAAATGGGATAATTCCCCCAGGATTACAGATGGGATAATTCCCCCAGGATTACAGATGGGATAATTCCCCCTGGATTACAGATGATAATTTCCCCAGAATTACAGATGAGATCATTCCCCCAGGATTACAGATGAGATAATTCCCCCAGGATTACAGATGGGATAATTCCCCCAGGATTACAGATGAGATAATTCCCCCAGGATTACAGATGGGATAATTTCCCCAGAATTACAGATGAGATAATTCCCCCAGGATTACAGATGAGATAATTTCCCCAGAATTACAGATGAGATAATTTCCCCAGAATTACAGATGAGATAATTTCTCCAGGATTACAGATGAGATAATTCCCCCAGGATTACAAATGGGATAATTCCCCCAGGATTACAGATGGGATAATTCCCCCAGGATTACAGATGGGATAATTCCCCCTGGATTACAGATGATAATTTCCCCAGAATTACAGATGAGATAATTCCCCCCAGGATTACAGATGGGATAATTCCCCCAGGATTACAGATGAGATAATTTCGCCAGAATTACAGATGAGATAATTTCTCCAGGATTACAGATGGGATAATTCCCCCAGGATTACAAATGGGATAATTCCCCCAGGATTACAGATGGGATAATTCCCCCAGGATTACAGATGGGATAATTCCCCCTGGATTACAGATGATAATTTCCCCAGAATTACAGATGAGATAATTCCCCCAGGATTACAGATGGGATAATTCCCCCAGGATTACAGATGAGATAATTTCCCCAGAATTACAGATGAGATAATTCCCCCAGGATTACAGATGGGATAATTCCCCCAGGATTACAGATGATAATTTCCCCAGAATTACAGATGAGATAATTCCCCCAGGATTACAGATGAGATAATTTCGCCAGGATTACAGATGGGATAATTACCCCAGGATTACAGATGAGATAATTTCGCCAGAATTACAGATGAGATAATTTCTCCAGGATTACAGATGGGATAATTCCCCCAGGATTACAAATGGGATAATTCCCCCAGGATTACAGATGGGATAATTCCCCCAGGATTACAGATGGGATAATTCCCCCAGGATTACAGATGAGATAATTCCCCCAGGATTACAGATGGGATAATTACCCCAGGATTACAGATGAGATAATTTCGCCAGAATTACAGATGAGATAATTTCTCCAGGATTACAGATGGGATAATTCCCCCAGGATTACAAATGGGATAATTCCCCCAGGATTACAGATGGGATAATTCCCCCAGGATTACAGATGGGATAATTCCCCCTGGATTACAGATGATAATTTCCCCAGAATTACAGATGAGATAATTCCCCCAGGATTACAGATGGGATAATTCCCCCAGGATTACAGATGAGATCATTTCTCCAGGATTACAGATGGGATAATTCCCCCAGGATTACAGATGGGATAATTCCCCCTGGATTACAGATGATAATTTCCCCAGAATTACAGATGAGATAATTTCTCCAGGATTACAGATGAGATATTTCCCCCAGGATTACAGATGGGATAATTTCCCCAGAATTACAGATGAGATCATTCCCCCAGGATTACAGATGATAATTTCCCCAGAATTACAGATGAGATCATTCCCCCAGGATTACAGATGGGATAATTCCCCCTGGATTACAGATGAGATAATTCCCCCAGGATTACAGATGGGATAATTCCCCCAGGATTACAGATGAGATAATTCCCCCAGGATTACAGATGAGATAATTCCCCCAGGATTACAGATGGGATAATTTCCCCAGAATTACAGATGAGATAATTCCCCCAGGATTACAGATGAGATAATTTCCCCAGAATTACAGATGAGATAATTTCCCCAGAATTACAGATGAGATAATTTCTCCAGGATTACAGATGAGATAATTCCCCCAGGATTACAGATGGGATAATTCCCCCAGGATTATAGATGGGATAATTCCCCCAGGATGACAGATGGGATAATTCCCCCAGGATTACAGATGGGATAATTCCCCCAGGATTACAGATGGGATAATTCCCCCAGGATTACAGATGGGATAATTCCCCCAGGATTACAAATGGGATAATTCCCCCAGGATTACAGATGGGATAATTCCCCCAGGATTACAGATGGGATAATTCCCCCTGGATTACAGATGATAATTTCCCCAGAATTACAGATGAGATAATTTCCCCAGAATTACAGATGAGATCATTCCCCCAGGATTACAGATGAGATAATTCCCCCTGGATTACAGATGATAATTTCCCCAGAATTACAGATGAGATAATTTCCCCAGAATTACAGATGAGATAATTTCCCCAGAATTACAGATGAGATAATTTCCCCAGAATTACAGATGGGATAATTCCCCCAGGATTACAGATGGGATAATTCCCCCAGGATTACAGATGGGATAATTCCCCCAGGATTACAGACAGGATAATTCCCCCAGGATTTCAGATGAGATAATTCCCCCAGGATTACAGATGAGATCATTCCCCCAGGATTACAGATGGGATAATTCCCCTGGATTACAGATGGGATAATTCCCCAGGATTACAGATGGGATAATTTCCCCAGGATTACAGATGGGATAACTTCCCCTGGATCACAGATGGGATAATTTCCCCAGGATTACAGATGGGATAATTTCCCCAGGATTACAGATGGGATAATTTCCCTGGATTACAGATGGGATAATTCCCCAGGATTACAGATGGGATAATTGCCCCAGGATTACAGATGGGATAACTTCCCCTGGATCACAGATGGGATAATTTCCCCTGGATCACAGATGGGATAATTTCCCCAGGATTACAGATGGGATAATTTCCCCAGGATTACAGATGGGATAATTCCCCCAGGATTACAGATGGGATAATTCCCCCAGGATTTCAGATGAAATAATTCCCCCAGGATTACAGATGGGATAATTCCCCAGGATTACAGATGGGATAATTTCCCCAGGATTACAGATGGGATAATTCCCCCAGGATTACAGATGGGATAATTCCCCCAGGATTACAGATGAGATAATTCCCCCAGAATTACAGATGGGATAATTCCCCCAGGATTACAGATGAGATAATTCCCCCAGGATTACAGATGGGATAATTCCCCCAGGATTACAGATGGGATAATTCCCCCAGGATTACAGATGGGATAATTCCCCCAGGATTACAGATGGGATAATTCCCCCAGGATTACAGATGGGATAATTCCCCCAGGATTACAGATGGGATAATTCCCCCAGGCTTTCAGATGAGATCATTCCCCCAGGATTACAGATGGGATAATTCCCCTGGATTACAGATGGGATAATTCCCCAGGATTACAGATGGGATAATTCCCCTGGATTACAGATGGGATAATTCCCCAGGATTACAGATGGGATAATTCCCCCAGGATTACAGATGGGATAATTCCCCCAGGATTACAGATGAGATAATTCCCCCAGAATTACAGATGAGATAATTCCCCCAGGATTACAGATGGGATAATTCCCCCAGGATTACAGATGAGATAATTCCCCCAGAATTACAGATGAGATAACTTCCCCTGGATTACAGATGGAATAATTCCCCCAGGATTACAGATGGGATAATTCCCCCAGGATTACAGATGGGATAATTCCCCCAGGATTACAGATGAGATAATTCCCCCAGAATTACAGATGAGATAATTCACCCAGGATTACAGATGGGATAGTTTCACGAGGATTACAGATGGGATAATTCCCCCAGGATTAGAGATGAGATAATTCCCCCAGGATTACAGATGAGATAATTCCCCCAGGATTACAGATGAGATAATTCCCCCAGGATTACAGATGAGATAATTCCCCCAGAATTACAGATGAGATAATTCCCCCAGGATTACAGATGAGATAATTCCCCCAAGATTACAGATGGGATAATTCCCCCAGGATTACAGATGAGATAATTCCCCCAGGATTACAGATGAGATAATTCCCCCAAGATTACAGATGGGATAATTCCCCCAGGATTACAGATGGGATAATTCCCCTGGATTACAGATGGGATAATTCCCCCAGGATTACAGATGGGATAATTCCCCCAGGATTACAGATGAGATAATTCCCCCAGGATTACAGATGAGATACTTCCCCCAGGATTACAGATGGGATAATTTCCGCAGGATTACAGATGGGATAATTTCCCCAGGATTAGAGATGAGATAATTCCCCCAGGATTACAGATGAGATAATTCCCCCAGGATTACAGATGATATAATTCCCCCAGGATTACAGATGAGATAATTCCCCCAGGATTACAGATGAGATAATTCCCCCAGGATTACAGATGGGATAATTCCCCCAGGATTACAGATGGGATAATTCCACCAGGATTACAGGTGGGATAATTTCCCCAGGATTACAGATGGGATAATTCCACCAGAATTACAGATGAGATAATTCCCCCAGGATTACAGATGAGATAATTCCCCCAGGATTACAGATGGGATAATTCCCCCAGGATTACAGATGGGATAATTCCCCCAGCATTATAGATGGGATAATTCCCCCAGGATTACAGATGGGATAATTCCCCCAGGATTACAGATGGGATAATTCCCCCAGGATTACAGGTGGGATAATTTCCCCAGGATTACAGATGGGATAATTCCACCAGAATTACAGATGAGATAATTCCCCCAGGATTACAGATGAGATAATTCCCCCAGAATTACAGATGGGATAATTCCCCCAGGATTTCAGATGAGATAATTCCCCCAGGATTACAGATGAGATCATTCCCCCAGGATTACAGATGGGATAATTCCCCTGGATTACAGATGGGATAATTCCCCAGGATTACAGATGGGATAATTTCCCCAGGATTACAGATGGGATAATTCCCCCAGGATTACAGATGGGATAATTTCCCCAGGATTACAGATGGGATAATTCCCCCAGGATTACAGATGGGATAATTCCCCCAGGATTACAGATGAGATAATTCCCCCAGAATTACAGATGAGATAATTCCCCCAGGATTACAGATGGAATAATTCCCCCAGGATTACAGATGGGATAATTCCCCCAGGATTACAGATGAGATAATTCCCCCAGAATTACAGATGGGATAATTTCCCCAGGATTACAGATGGCATAATTCCCCCAGGATTACAGATGAGATAATTCCCCCAGGATTACAGATGGGATAATTCCCCTGGATTACAGATGGGATAATTCCCCCAGGATTACAGATGAGATAATTCCCCCAGAATTTCAGATGAGATAATTCCCCCAGGATTACAGATGAGATAATTCCCCCAGGATTACAGATGAGAAAATTCCCCCAGGATTACAGATGAGATAATTCCCCCAGGATTACAGATGAGATAATTCCCCCAGGATTACAGATGAGATAATTCCCCCAGAATTTCAGATGAGATAATTCCCCCAGGATTACAGATGAGATAATTCCCCCAGGATTACAGATGAGAAAATTCCCCCAAGATTACAGATGGGATAATTCCCCCAGGATTACAGATGGGATAATTCCCCCAGGATTACAGATGGGATAATTCCCCCAGGATTACAGATGGGATAATTCCCCCAGGATTACAGATGGGATAATTCCCCCAGGATTACAGATGGGATAATTCCCCCAGGATTACAGATGAGATAACTTCCCCTGGATTAGAGATGGGATAATTCCCCCAGGATTACAGATGGGATAATTTCCCCAGGATTACAGATGGGATAATTCCTCCAGAATTACAGATGGGGTAATTCCCCCAGGATTACAGATGGGATAACTTCCCCTGGATCACAGATGGGATAATTCCCCAGGATTACAGATGGGATAATTCCCCCAGTATTTCAGATGAAATAATTCCCCCAGGATTACAGATGGGATCATTTCCCCAGGATTACAGATGGGATAATTCCTCCAGAATTACAGATGGGATAATTCCCCCAGGATTACAGATGAGATAATTCCCCCAGGATTACAGATGAGATAATTCCCCCAGGATTACAGATGAGATAATTCCCCCAAGATTACAGATGGGATAATTCCCCCAGCATTACAGATGAGATAATTCCCCCAGGATTACAGATGAGATAATTCCCCCAAGATTACAGATGGGATAATTCCCCCAGGATTACAGATGGGATAATTCCCCTGGATTACAGATGGGATAATTCCCCCAGGATTTCAGATGAAATAATTCCCCCAGGATTACAGATGGGATCATTTCCCCAGGATTACAGATGGGATAATTCCTCCAGAATTACAGATGGGATAATTCCCCCAGGATTACAGATGGGATAATTTCCCCAGGATTACAGATGGGATAATTCCTCCAGAATTACAGATGGGATAATTTCCCCTGGATCACAGATGGGATAATTTCCCCAGGATTACAGATGGGATAATTTCCCCAGGATTACAGATGGGATAATTCCCCCAGGATTACATATGGGATAATTCCCCCAGGATTTCAGATGAAATAATTCCGCCAGGATTACAGATGGGATAATTCCCCAGGATTACAGATGGGATAATTTCCCCAGGATTACAGATGGGATAATTCCCCCAGGATTACAGATGAGATAATTCCCCCAGAATTACAGATGGGATAATTCCCCCAGGATTACAGATGAGATAATTTCCCCAGAATTACAGATGGGATAATTCCCCCAGGATTACAGATGAGATAATTCCCCCAGGATTACAGATGGGATAATTCCCCCAGGATTACAGATGGGATAATTCCCCCAGGATTACAGATGGGATAATTCCCCCAGGATTACAGATGGGATAATTCCCCCAGGATTTCAGATGAGATAATTCCCCCAGGATTACAGATGGGATAATTTCCCCAGGATTACAGATGAGATCATTCCCCCAGGATTACAGATGGGATAATTCCCCTGGATTACAGATGGGATAATTCCCCAGGATTACAGATGGGATAATTTCCCCAGGATTACAGATGGGATAATTCCCCAGGATTACAGATGGGATAATTCCCCCAGGATTACAGATGGGATAATTCCCCAGGATTACAGATGGGATAATTCCCCCAGGATTACAGATGGGATAATTTCCCCAGGTTTACAGATGGGATAATTCCCCAGGATTACAGATGGGATAATTCCCCCAGGATTACAGATGGGATAATTCCCCAGGATTACAGATGGGATAATTCCCCCAGGATTACAGATGGGATAATTCCCCAGGATTACAGATGGGATAATTCCCCAGGATTACAGATGGGATAATTCCCCCAGGATTACAGATGGGATAATTCCCCAGGATTACAGATGGGATAATTCCCCAGGATTACAGATGGGATAATTCCCCAGGATTACAGATGGGATAATTCCCCCAGGATTACAGATGGGATAATTCCCCAGGATTACAGATGGGATAATTCCCCAGGATTACAGATGGGATAATTCCCCAGGATTACAGATGGGATAATTCCCCCAGGATTACAGATGGGATAATTCCCCAGGATTACAGATGGGATAATTCCCCAGGATTACAGATGGGATAATTCCCCAGGATTACAGATGGGATAATTCCCCCAGGATTACAGATGGGATAATTCCCCAGGATTACAGATGGGATAATTCCCCCAGGATTACAGATGGGATAATTCCCCCAGGATTTCAGATGAAATAATTCCCCCAGGATTACAGATGGGATAATTCCCCCAGGATTTCAGATGAAATAATTCCCCCAGGATTACAGATGGGATAATTCCCCCAGGATTACAGATGAGATAACTTCCCCTGGATTAGAGATGGGATAATTCCCCCAGGATTACAGATGGGATAATTCCCCCAGGATTACAGATGAGATAATTCCCACAGGATTACAGATGGGATAATTCCCCCAGGATTACAGATGAGATAATTCCCCCAGGATTACAGATGAGATAATTCCCCCAGGATTACAGATGAGATAATTCCCACAGGATTACAGATGAGATAATTCCCCCAGGATTACAGATGAGATAATTCCCACAGGATTACAGATGAGATAATTCCCCCAAGATTACAGATGGGATAATTTCCCCAGGATTACAGATGGGATAATTCCCTCAGGATAACAGATGAGATAATTCCCCCAGGATAACAGATGGGATAACTTCCCCTGGATTAGAGATGGGATAATTCCCTCAGGATAACAGATGAGATCATTCCCCCAGGATAACAGATGAGATAACTTCCCCAGGATTACAGATGGGATAATTCCTCCAGGATTACAGATGGGATAATTCCCTCAGGATAACAGATGAGATAATTCCCCCAGGATAACAGATGGGATAACTTCCCCTGGATTACAGATGAGATAATTCCCTCAGGATAACAGATGAGATAACTTCCCCAGGATTACAGATGGGATAATTCCTCCAGAATTACAGATGGGATAATTCCCCCAGGATTTCAGATGGGATAATTCCCCCAGGATTACAGATGGGATAATTCCCCCAGGATTACAGATGGGATAATTCCCCCAGGATTACAGATGGGATAATTCCCCCAGGATTACAGATGGGATAATTCCCCCAGCATTACAGATGGGATAATTCCCGCAGGATTACAGATGGGATAATTCCCCCAGGATTACAGAAGGGATAATTCCCGCAGGATTACAGATGGGATAATTTCCCCAAAATTACAGATGAGATAATTTCCCCAGGATTACAGATGGGATAATTCCCCCAGGATTACAGATGGGATAATTCCCCCAGCATTACAGATGGGATATTTCCCGCAGGATTACAGATGGGATAATTCCCCCAGGATTACAGATGGGATAATTCCCGCAGGATTACAGATGGGATAATTTCCCCAAAATTACAGATGGGATAATTCCCCCAGGATTACAGATGGGATAATTCCCCCAGAATTACAGATGGGACAATTTCCCCAGAATTACAGATGAGATAATTTCCCCAGGATTACAGATGAGATAATTCCCCCAGGATTACAGATGAGATAATTCCCCCAGGATTACAGATGGGATAATTCCCCCAGGATTACAGATGGGATAATTCCCCCAGGATTACAGATGGGATAATTCCCCCAGGATTACAAATGGGATAATTCCCCCAGGATTACAGATGGGATAATTCCCCCAGGATTACAGATGGGATAATTCCCCCTGGATTACAGATGATAATTTCCCCAGAATTACAGATGAGATCATTCCCCCAGGATTACAGATGAGATAATTCCCCCAGGATTACAGATGGGATAATTCCCCCAGGATTACAGATGAGATAATTCCCCCAGGATTACAGATGGGATAATTTCCCCAGAATTACAGATGAGATAATTCCCCCAGGATTACAGATGAGATAATTTCCCCAGAATTACAGATGAGATAATTTCCCCAGAATTACAGATGAGATAATTTCTCCAGGATTACAGATGAGATAATTCCCCCAGGATTACAAATGGGATAATTCCCCCAGGATTACAGATGGGATAATTCCCCCAGGATTACAGATGATAATTTCCCCAGAATTACAGATGAGATAATTCCCCCAGGATTACAGATGAGATAATTTCCCCAGAATTACAGATGAGATAATTTCCCCAGAATTACAGATGAGATAATTTCTCCAG
Source organism: Myxine glutinosa (assembly GCF_964187855.1). Classification (NCBI taxonomy): domain Eukaryota; kingdom Metazoa; phylum Chordata; class Myxini; order Myxiniformes; family Myxinidae; genus Myxine; species Myxine glutinosa. Next base: position 168,073,645 of record NC_136267.1, on the reverse strand, counting down.
GATTACAGATGAGATAATTCCCCCAGGATTACAAATGGGATAATTCCCCCAGGATTACAAATGGGATAATTCCCCCAGGATTACAGATGGGATAATTCCCCCAGGATTACAGATGAGATAATTTCGCCAGAATTACAGATGAGATAATTTCTCCAGGATTACAGATGGGATAATTCCCCCAGGATTACAAATGGGATAATTCCCCCAGGATTACAGATGGGATAATTCCCCCAGGATTACAGATGGGATAATTCCCCCTGGATTACAGATGATAATTTCCCCAGAATTACAGATGAGATAATTCCCCCAGGATTACAGATGGGATAATTCCCCCAGGATTACAGATGAGATAATTTCCCCAGAATTACAGATGAGATAATTCCCCCAGGATTACAGATGGGATAATTCCCCCAGGATTACAGATGATAATTTCCCCAGAATTACAGATGAGATAATTCCCCCAGGATTACAGATGGGATAATTACCCCAGGATTACAGATGAGATAATTTCGCCAGAATTACAGATGAGATAATTTCTCCAGGATTACAGATGGGATAATTCCCCCAGGATTACAAATGGGATAATTCCCCCAGGATTACAGATGGGATAATTCCCCCAGGATTACAGATGGGATAATTCCCCCTGGATTACAGATGATAATTTCCCCAGAATTACAGATGAGATAATTCCCCCAGGATTACAGATGGGATAATTCCCCCAGGATTACAGATGAGATCATTTCTCCAGGATTACAGATGGGATAATTCCCCCAGGATTACAGATGGGATAATTCCCCCTGGATTACAGATGATAATTTCCCCAGAATTACAGATGAGATAATTTCTCCAGGATTACAGATGAGATATTTCCCCCAGGATTACAGATGATAATTTCCCCAGAATTACAGATGAGATCATTCCCCCAGGATTACAGATGGGATAATTCCCCCTGGATTACAGATGAGATAATTCCCCCAGGATTACAGATGGGATAATTCCCCCAGGATTACAGATGAGATAATTCCCCCAGGATTACAGATGAGATAATTCCCCCAGGATTACAGATGGGATAATTTCCCCAGAATTACAGATGAGATAATTCCCCCAGGATTACAGATGAGATAATTTCCCCAGAATTACAGATGAGATAATTTCCCCAGAATTACAGATGAGATAATTTCTCCAGGATTACAGATGAGATAATTCCCCCAGGATTACAGATGGGATAATTCCCCCAGGATTATAGATGGGATAATTCCCCCAGGATGACAGATGGGATAATTCCCCCAGGATTACAGATGGGATAATTCCCCCAGGATTACAGATGGGATAATTCCCCCAGGATTACAGATGGGATAATTCCCCCAGGATTACAAATGGGATAATTCCCCCAGGATTACAGATGGGATAATTCCCCCAGGATTACAGATGGGATAATTCCCCCTGGATTACAGATGATAATTTCCCCAGAATTACAGATGAGATAATTTCCCCAGAATTACAGATGAGATAATTTCCCCAGAATTACAGATGAGATAATTTCCCCAGAATTACAGATGAGATCATTTCTCCAGGATTACAGATGAGATAATTTCCCCAGAATTACAGATGAGATAATTTCCCCAGAATTACAGATGAGATAATTTCCCCAGAATTACAGATGAGATAATTTCCCCAGAATTACAGATGAGATCATTCCCCCAGGATTACAGATGAGATAATTTCCCCAGAATTACAGATGAGATAATTTCCCCAGAATTACAGATGAGATAATTTCCCCAGAATTACAGATGAGATAATTTCCCCAGAATTACAGATGAGATAATTTCCCCAGAATTACAGATGAGATCATTTCTCCAGGATTACAGATGAGATAATTCCCCCAGGATTACAGATGGGATAATTCCCCCAGGATTACAGATGGGATAATTCCCCCAGCATTATAGATGGGATAATTCCCCCAGGATGACAGATGATAATTTCCCCAGAATTACAGATGAGATCATTCCCCCAGGATTACAGATGAGATAATTCCCCCAGGATTACAGATGGGATAATTCCCCCAGGATTACAGATGAGATAATTCCCCCAGGATTACAGATGGGATAATTTCCCCAGAATTACAGATGAGATAATTCCCCCAGGATTACAGATGAGATAATTTCCCCAGAATTACAGATGAGATAATTTCCCCAGAATTACAGATGAGATAATTTCTCCAGGATTACAGATGAGATAATTCCCCCAGGATTACAGATGGGATAATTCCCCCAGGATTATAGATGGGATAATTCCCCCAGGATGACAGATGATAATTTCCCCAGAATTACAGATGAGATAATTCCCCCAGGATTACAGATGGGATAATTCCCCCAGGATTACAGATGGGATAATTCCCCCAGGATTACAGATGGGATAATTCCCCCAGGATTACAGATGGGATAATACCCCCAGAATTACAGATGAGATAATTCCCCCAGGATTAGAGATGGAATAATTCCCCCAGGATTACAGATGGGATAATTCCCCCAGGATTACAGATGAGATAATTCCCCCAGAATTACAGATGAGATAATTCCCACAGGATTACAGATGAGATAATTCCCCCAGGATTACAGATGAGATAATTCCCCCAGGATTACAGATGGGATAATTTCCCCAGGATTACAGATGGGATAATTCCCCCAGGATTACAGATGAGATAATTTCCCCAGGATTACAGATGAGATAATTCCCCCAGGATTACAGATGAGATAATTCCCCCAGGATTACAGATGAGATAATTCCCCCAGAATTACAGATGAGATAATTCCCCCAGGATTACAGATGATAATTCCCCCAGGATTACAGATGAGATAATTCCCCCAAGATTACAGATGGGATAATTCCCCCAGGATTACAGATGGGATAATTCCCCCAGGATTACAGATGGGATAATTTCCCCAGGATTACAGATGGGATAATTCCACCAGGAAATACAGATGGGATAATTTCCCCAGAATTACAGATGAGATAATTCCCGCAGGATTACAGATGGGATAATTCCCCCAGCATTACAGATGGGATAATTCCCGCAGGATTACAGATGGGATAATTCCCCCAGGATTACAGATGGGATAATTCCCGCAGGATTACAGATGGGATAATTTCCCCAAAATTACAGATGAGATAATTTCCCCAGGATTACAGATGGGATAATTCCCCCAGGATTACAGATGGGATAATTCCCCCAGAATTACAGATGGGACAATTTCCCCAGAATTACAGATGAGATAATTTCCCCAGGATTACAGATGAGATAATTTCCCCAGAATTACAGATGAGATAATTTCCCCAGAATTACAGATGAGATAATTCCCCCAGGATTACAAATGGGATAATTCCCCCAGGATTACAGATGGGATAATTCCCCCAGGATTACAGATGGGATAATTCCCCCAGGATTACAAATGGGATAATTCCCCCAGGATTACAGATGGGATAATTCCCCCTGGATTACAGATGATAATTTCCCCAGAATTACAGATGAGATAATTTCCCCAGAATTACAGATGAGATAATTTCTCCAGGATTACAGATGAGATAATTCCCCCAGGATTACAGATGGGATAATTCCCCCAGGATTATAGATGGGATAATTCCCCCAGGATGACAGATGATAATTTCCCCAGAATTACAGATGAGATCATTCCCCCAGGATTACAGATGAGATAATTCCCCCAGGATTACAGATGGGATAATTCCCCCAGGATTACAGATGAGATAATTCCCCCAGGATTACAGATGAGATAATTTCCCCAGAATTACAGATGAGATAATTTCCCCAGAATTACAGATGAGATAATTTCTCCAGGATTACAGATGGGATAATTCCCCCAGGATTACAGATGGGATAATTCCCCCAGGATTATAGATGGGATAATTCCCTCAGGATGACAGATGATAATTTCCCCAGAATTACAGATGAGATAATTTCTCCAGAATTACAGATGAGATAATTTCTCCAGGATTACAGATGAGATAATTTCTCCAGGATTACAGATGGGATAATTCCCCCAGAATTACAGATGAGATAATTTCCCCAGAATTACAGATGAGATAATTTCCCCAGAATTACAGATGAGATAATTCCCCCAGGATGACAGATGATAATTTCCCCAGAATTACAGATGAGATAATTTCTCCAGGATTACAGATGGGATAATTCCCCCAGGATTACAGATGGGATAATTCCCCCAGGATTACAGATGGGATAATTTCTCCAGAATTACAGATGAGATAATTTCTCCAGGATTACAGATGGGATAATTCCCCCAGGATTACAGATGGGATAATTCCCCCAGGATTACAGATGAGATAATTCCCCCAGGATTACAGATGGGATAATTCCCCCAGGATTACAGATGAGATAATTCCCCCAGGATTACAGATGGGATAATTTCCCCAGAATTACAGATGAGATAATTTCCCCAGAATTACAGATGAGATAATTTCTCCAGGATTACAGATGAGATAATTCCCCCAGGATTACAGATGGGATAATTCCCCCAGGATTATAGATGGGATAATTCCCCCAGGATGACAGATGATAATTTCCCCAGAATTACAGATGAGATAATTCCCCCAGGATTACAGATGGGATAATTCCCCCAGGATTACAGATGGGATAATTCCCCCAGGATTACAGATGGGATAATTCCCCCAGGATTACAGATGGGATAATACCCCCAGAATTACAGATGAGATAATTCCCCCAGGATTAGAGATGGAATAATTCCCCCAGGATTACAGATGGGATAATTCCCCCAGGATTACAGATGAGATAATTCCCCCAGAATTACAGATGAGATAATTCCCACAGGATTACAGATGAGATAATTCCCCCAGGATTACAGATGAGATAATTCCCCCAGGATTACAGATGGGATAATTTCCCCAGGATTACAGATGGGATAATTCCCCCAGGATTACAGATGAGATAATTTCCCCAGGATTACAGATGAGATAATTCCCCCAGGATTACAGATGAGATAATTCCCCCAGGATTACAGATGAGATAATTCCCCCAGAATTACAGATGAGATAATTCCCCCAGGATTACAGATGATAATTCCCCCAGGATTACAGATGAGATAATTCCCCCAAGATTACAGATGGGATAATTCCCCCAGGATTACAGATGGGATAATTCCCCCAGGATTACAGATGGGATAATTTCCCCAGGATTACAGATGGGATAATTCCACCAGGAAATACAGATGGGATAATTTCCCCAGAATTACAGATGAGATAATTCCCGCAGGATTACAGATGGGATAATTCCCCCAGCATTACAGATGGGATAATTCCCGCAGGATTACAGATGGGATAATTCCCCCAGGATTACAGATGGGATAATTCCCGCAGGATTACAGATGGGATAATTTCCCCAAAATTACAGATGAGATAATTTCCCCAGGATTACAGATGGGATAATTCCCCCAGGATTACAGATGGGATAATTCCCCCAGAATTACAGATGGGACAATTTCCCCAGAATTACAGATGAGATAATTTCCCCAGGATTACAGATGAGATAATTTCCCCAGAATTACAGATGAGATAATTTCCCCAGAATTACAGATGAGATAATTCCCCCAGGATTACAAATGAGATAATTCCCCCAGGATTACAGATGGGATAATTCCCCCAGGATTACAGATGGGATAATTCCCCCAGGATTACAAATGGGATAATTCCCCCAGGATTACAGATGGGATAATTCCCCCTGGATTACAGATGATAATTTCCCCAGAATTACAGATGAGATAATTTCCCCAGAATTACAGATGAGATAATTTCTCCAGGATTACAGATGAGATAATTCCCCCAGGATTACAGATGGGATAATTCCCCCAGGATTATAGATGGGATAATTCCCCCAGGATGACAGATGATAATTTCCCCAGAATTACAGATGAGATCATTCCCCCAGGATTACAGATGAGATAATTCCCCCAGGATTACAGATGGGATAATTCCCCCAGGATTACAGATGAGATAATTCCCCCAGGATTACAGATGAGATAATTTCCCCAGAATTACAGATGAGATAATTTCCCCAGAATTACAGATGAGATAATTTCTCCAGGATTACAGATGGGATAATTCCCCCAGGATTACAGATGGGATAATTCCCCCAGGATTATAGATGGGATAATTCCCTCAGGATGACAGATGATAATTTCCCCAGAATTACAGATGAGATAATTTCTCCAGAATTACAGATGAGATAATTTCTCCAGGATTACAGATGAGATAATTTCTCCAGGATTACAGATGGGATAATTCCCCCAGAATTACAGATGAGATAATTTCCCCAGAATTACAGATGAGATAATTCCCCCAGGATGACAGATGATAATTTCCCCAGAATTACAGATGAGATAATTTCTCCAGGATTACAGATGGGATAATTCCCCCAGGATTACAGATGGGATAATTCCCCCAGGATTACAGATGGGATAATTTCTCCAGAATTACAGATGAGATAATTTCTCCAGGATTACAGATGGGATAATTCCCCCAGGATTACAGATGGGATAATTCCCCCAGGATTACAGATGAGATAATTCCCCCAGGATTACAGATGGGATAATTCCCCCAGGATTACAGATGAGATAATTCCCCCAGGATTACAGATGGGATAATTTCCCCAGGATTACAGATGGGATAATTCCCCCAGGATTACAGATGAGATAATTCCCCCAGGATTACAGATGGGATAATTCCCCCAGGATTACAGATGGGATAATTCCCCCAGGATTACAGATGAGATAATTCCCCCAGAATTACAGATGAGATAATTCCCCCAGGATTACAGATGGGATAATTCCCCCAGGATTACAGATGGGAAAATTCCCCCAGGATTACAGATGAGATAATTCCCCCAGAATTACAGATGAGATCATTCCCCCAGGATTACAGATGAGATAATTCCCCCAGGATTACAGATGGGATAATTCCCCCAGGATTACAGATGAGATAATTCCCCAGAATTACAGATGAGATAATTCCCCCAGGATTACAGATGAGATAATTTCCCCAGAATTACAGATGAGATAATTTCCCCAGAATTACAGATGAGATAATTTCTCCAGGATTACAGATGAGATAATTCCCCCAGGATTACAGATGGGATAATTCCCCCAGGATTACAGATGGGATAATTCCCCCTGGATTACAGATGATAATTTCCCCAGAATTACAGATGAGATAATTCCCCCAGGATTACAGATGGGATAATTCCCCCAGGATTACAGATGGGATAATTCCCCCAGGATTACAGATGAGATAATTCCCCCTGGATTACAGATGATAATTTCCCCAGAATTACAGATGAGATAATTTCCCCAGAATTACAGATGAGATAATTTCCCCAGAATTACAGATGAGATAATTTCCCCAGAATTACAGATGAGATAATTTCTCCAGGATTACAGATGAGATAATTCCCCCAGGATTACAAATGGGATAATTCCCCCAGGATTACAGATGGGATAATTCCCCCAGGATTACAGATGGGATAATTCCCCCAGGATTACAGATGGGATAATTCCCCCAGGATTACAAATGGGATAATTCCCCCAGGATTACAGATGGGATAATTCCCCCAGGATTACAGATGGGATAATTCCCCCAGGATTACAGATGATAATTTCCCCAGAATTACAGATGAGATAATTCCCCCAGGATTACAGATGGGATAATTCCCCCAGGATTACAGATGATAATTTCCCCAGAATTACAGATGAGATAATTCCCCCAGGATTACAGATGGGATAATTCCCCCAGGATTACAGATGAGATAATTTCGCCAGAATTACAGATGAGATAATTTCTCCAGGATTACAGATGGGATAATTCCCCCAGGATTACAGATGGGATAATTCCCCCTGGATTACAGATGATAATTTCCCCAGAATTACAGATGAGATAATTCCCCCAGGATTACAGATGGGATAATTCCCCCAGGATTACAGATGAGATCATTTCTCCAGGATTACAGATGGGATAATTCCCCCAGGATTACAGATGGGATAATTCCCCCTGGATTACAGATGATAATTTCCCCAGAATTACAGATGAGATAATTTCTCCAGGATTACAGATGAGATATTTCCCCCAGGATTACAGATGATAATTTCCCCAGAATTACAGATAAGATCATTCCCCCAGGATTACAGATGGGATAATTCTCCCTGGATTACAGATGAGATAATTCCCCCAGGATTACAGATGGGATAATTCCCCCAGGATTACAGATGAGATAATTCCCCCAGGATTACAGATGGGATAATTTCCCCAGAATTACAGATGAGATAATTCCCCCAGGATTACAGATGAGATAATTTCCCCAGAATTACAGATGAGATAATTTCCCCAGAATTACAGATGAGATAATTCCCCCAGGATTACAGATGGGATAATTCCCCCAGGATTATAGATGGGATAATTCCCCCAGGATTACAGATGGGATAATTCCCCCAGGATTATAGATGGGATAATTCCCCCAGGATTACAGATGGGATAATTCCCCCATGATTACAGATGATAATTTCCCCAGAATTACAGATGAGATAATTTCTCCAGGATTACAGATGAGATAATTCCCCCAGGATTACAGATGGGATAATTCCCCCAGGATTATAGATGGGATAATTCCCCCAGGATGACAGATGGGATAATTCCCCCAGGATTACAGATGGGATAATTCCCCCAGGATTACAGATGGGATAATTCCCCCAGGATTACAGATGGGATAATTCCCCCAGGATTACAAATGGGATAATTCCCCCAGGATTACAGATGGGATAATTCCCCCAGGATTACAGATGGGATAATTCCCCCTGGATTACAGATGATAATTTCCCCAGAATTACAGATGAGATAATTTCCCCAGAATTACAGATGAGATCATTCCCCCAGGATTACAGATGAGATAATTCCCCCTGGATTACAGATGATAATTTCCCCAGAATTACAGATGAGATAATTTCCCCAGAATTACAGATGAGATCATTCCCCCTGGATTACAGATGAGATAATTTCCCCAGAATTACAGATGAGATAATTTCCCCAGAATTACAGATGAGATCATTTCTCCAGGATTACAGATGAGATAATTCCCCCAGGATTACAGATGGGATAATTCCCCCAGGATTATAGATGGGATAATTCCCCCAGGATGACAGATGATAATTTCCCCAGAATTACAGATGAGATCATTCCCCCAGGATTACAGATGAGATAATTCCCCCAGGATTACAGATGGGATAATTCCCCCAGGATTACAGATGAGATAATTCCCCCAGGATTACAGATGGGATAATTTCCCCAGAATTACAGATGAGATAATTCCCCCAGGATTACAGATGAGATAATTTCCCCAGAATTACAGATGAGATAATTTCCCCAGAATTACAGATGAGATAATTTCTCCAGGATTACAGATGAGATAATTCCCCCAGGATTACAGATGGGATAATTCCCCCAGGATTATAGATGGGATAATTCCCCCAGGATGACAGATGATAATTTCCCCAGAATTACAGATGAGATAATTCCCCCAGGATTACAGATGGGATAATTCCCCCAGGATTACAGATGGGATAATTCCCCCAGGATTACAGATGGGATAATTCCCCCAGGATTACAGATGGGATAATACCCCCAGAATTACAGATGAGATAATTCCCCCAGGATTAGAGATGGAATAATTCCCCCAGGATTACAGATGGGATAATTCCCCCAGGATTACAGATGAGATAATTCCCCCAGAATTACAGATGAGATAATTCCCACAGGATTACAGATGAGATAATTCCCCCAGGATTACAGATGAGATAATTCCCCCAGGATTACAGATGGGATAATTTCCCCAGGATTACAGATGGGATAATTCCCCCAGGATTAGAGATGAGATAATTCCCCCAGGATTACAGATGAGATAATTCCCCCAGGATTACAGATGGGATAATTCCCCCAGGATTACAGATGAGATAATTCCCCCAGAATTACAGATGAGATCATTCCCCCAGGATTACAGATGAGATAATTCCCCCAGGATTACAGATGGGATAATTCCCCCAGGATTACAGATGAGATAATTCCCCAGAATTACAGATGAGATAATTCCCCCAGGATTACAGATGAGATAATTTCCCCAGAATTACAGATGAGATAATTTCCCCAGAATTACAGATGAGATAATTTCTCCAGGATTACAGATGAGATAATTCCCCCAGGATTACAGATGGGATAATTCCCCCAGGATTACAGATGGGATAATTTCCCCAGGATTACAGATGGGATAATTCCCCCAGGATTACAGATGAGATAATTCCCCCAGGATTACAGATGGGATAATTTCCCCAGGATTACAGATGGGATAATTCCCCCAGGATTACAGATGAGATAATTCCCCCAGGATTACAGATGAGATAATTCCCCCAGGATTACAGATGGGATAATTCCCCCTGGATTACAGATGAGATAATTCCGCCAGGATTACAGATGGGATAATTTCCCCAGGATTACAGATGGGATAATTCCCCCAGGATTACAGATGGGATCATTCCCCCAGAATTACAGATGAGATAATTCCCCCAGAATTACAGATGAGATAATTCCCCCAGGATTACAGATGGGATCATTCCCCCAGAATTACAGATGAGATAATTCCCCCAGAATTACAGATGAGATCATTCCCCCAGGATTACAGATGAGATAATTCCCCCAGGATTACAGATGGGATAATTCCCCAGAATTACAGATGAGATAATTTCTCCAGGATTACAGATGAGATAATTCCCCCAGGATTACAGATGGGATAATTTCTCCAGGATTACAGATGAGATAATTCCCCCAGGATTACAGATGAGATAATTTCTCCAGGATTACAGATGAGATAATTCCCCCAGGATTACAGATGGGATAATTCCCCCAGGATTACAGATGAGATAATTCCCCCAGGATTACAGATGGGATAATTCCCCAGAATTACAGATGAGATAATTTCTCCAGGATTACAGATGAGATAATTTCTCCAGGATTACAGATGAGATAATTCCCCCAGGATTACAGATGAGATAATTCCCCCAGGATTACAGATGGGATAATTCCCCAGAATTACAGATGAGATAATTTCTCCAGGATTACAGATGAGATAATTTCTCCAGGATTACAGATGAGATAATTCCCCCAGGATTACAGATGAGATAATTTCTCCAGGATTACAGATGAGATAATTCCCCCAGGATTACAGATGGGATAATTCCCCCAGGATTACAGATGAGATAATTCCCCCAGGATTACAGATGGGATAATTTCCCCAGGATTACAGATGGGATAATTCCCCCAGGATTACAGATGGGATCATTCCCCCAGAATTACAGATGAGATAATTCCCCCAGGATTACAGATGGGATCATTCCCCCAGAATTACAGATGAGATAATTCCCCCAGAATTACAGATGAGATAATTCCCCCAGGATTACAGATGAGATAATTCCCCAGAATTACAGATGAGATAATTCCCCCAGGATTACAGATGAGATAATTCCCCAGGATTACAGATGAGATAATTCCCCAGAATTACAGATGAGATCATTCCCCCAGGATTACAGATGAGATAATTCCCCAGAATTACAGATGAGATAATTCCCCCAGGATTACAGATGAGATAATTTCCCCAGAATTACAGATGAGATAATTTCCCCAGAATTACAGATGAGATAATTTCTCCAGGATTACAGATGAGATAATTCCCCCAGAATTACAGATGGGATAATTCCCCCAGAATTACAGATGAGATAATTTCTCCAGGATTACAGATGAGATAATTCCCCCAGGATTATAGATGGGATAATTCCCCCAGGATGACAGATGATAATTTCCCCAGAATTACAGATGAGATCATTCCCCCAGGATTACAGATGGGATAATTCCCCCAGGATTACAGATGAGATAATTCCCCCAGGATTACAGATGGGATAATTTCCCCAGGATTACAGATGGGATAATTCCCCCAGGATTACAGATGAGATAATTCCCCCAGGATTACAGATGGGATAATTCCCCCAGGATTACAGATGGGATAATTCCCCCAGGATTACAGATGAGATAATTCCCCCAGGATTACAGATGGGATAATTTCCCCAGGATTACAGATGGGATAATTCCCCCAGGATTACAGATGAGATAATTCCCCCAGGATTACAGATGGGATAATTCCCCCAGGATTACAGATGGGATAATTCCCCCAGGATTACAGATGAGATAATTCCCCCAGAATTACAGATGAGATAATTCCCCCAGGATTATAGATGGGATCATTCCCCCAGAATTACAGAGTTACATGCCAGAAGGGGAACAAACACCAGAAACGGATTGGACCAGGCGCCACCAGGATTTGGAGGAAGGAGACAGGTTTGAGAGTTCATTCTTGAGTGTGGAGAGATAGTGCTTCCTGGCACTCCTGAGGGTAGACACAGAAAGTTACATGTTGAGTTACATGTCACATGTAATTACATTACATTACATTACATTGCAGTTACATGTTACATGTTCAGTTACATGTTGATTTGAAGCCGAGCCAGGCCCAGAGAGTTACATGTTGATTTGAAGCCGAGCCAGGCCCAGAGATTTACATGTTGATTTGAAGCTGAGCCAGGCCCAGTGAGTTGCATGTTGATTTGAAGCCAAGCCAGGCCCAGGGAGTTACATGTTGATACATGAGTTACATGTTGAAAAAACATCAGCAATGCAAACCTGATCAATTGACATCTGTTGCCATGGGGATGAAGGGATGACAGAATGAAACATAAATCGGAATGAAATTTTTTGCCTCATTCGTTCAATTGAAGGATATTTCTGAAAATTAAAACACTGAAATTAAAATTACTGTTTAAAAATAAAGGTGTTCATCTCGTAAATGTTAATTGTTTGAATTGCGAGTTATCTTATTTTAATGTTTCTAGTTATTTGTAATTAAACTTCCGATCGAGTTATCCGTTGTCCTCTCTGTCTCTATGGTTACAATTGTTCTCAGCGTCATAATTGAACCCACAATTGCTGTTCCTTCCATTGTTCGTGAGAAGTGAAACATGAAGGTTGTGTCTCGTCTCATCGCGCTGTTTTTGCTCGTACTCTTATCAATTACCATCTTTCACCCCATTTACCACCATGTACGGGGTGACATCTTCAAAGAGGTGAGTTTTAAAGGGACAGTTTCTTCATGTAATTTTCCCGATATTTATCCACCGGGTTCTCCGTCCAATGTTGAATATTAAATTGATGTGGTGTTGACATGACATAGACTTGATGGGACAAATGACCTTCTCCTGTGTAAAAGTTCCTCTCTTGTCCTTCATGTGTTCAAGTACCGAGAAGGTTCCGTCGTTCGACTCGTTCTTTTTCCTTTTCCATTAAAACTAAACTCTCACCAAAATGTCCACTTTGTGCGATGGTCGTTGCGCGTTTCCGGGAGGACTTCGGTGTCCGCATTTGGGACGTGTCGACGTCATGGCGTCATGCCACTATCGGATCGCGATCGCGTGCTTGCGTGGCCGGCTGACGGCTGTTGTGCCGACGTTCGGCTGACGGCTGTTGTGCCGACGTTCGCCCGTTGGTTGCCGCGTTCGTGGCCTCGCGCGTTCCATCGCCGACCACCCACGATCTCCAAAGCGCCGAGCAGAGACGACAGCGGCTGGAACCGTGGTCCTTCGGACGGGGCGAGGCGCGAGCGTTTGAGAGTTTGGGTGCGAGAGGACCGGGGCCGGCGAGCGAGTCGCGTCGGGGAGACCCCCTTCCCGTACCACGTGTCGGGGCCTAGCTGTTCGATGCCTGCACCATCTCCACGCCATGCTCCCGAGCGAGCAAAGCTAAGAACGCACCACAAGCACACACACCCTCCTTGTTCATTTCGTTTTGTTTGTTTAATAAGTCTGTCGAGTGGGAGTACTCCATATAGGGGGTTTAGAGCATCATAGCATAGCGCGGCATTTCTTTGTTCTCAGAACCGTTAATTAATCATTGTATTTTCTGTATAATTATACTTGAACGCAGTTTTCCGTATGATTTATTTAATATGCAGCAGCATTGGAGACGCCCTGAGAACAGGTTGGACTGCAGGGGTCTTGCGCCGCCCCTCCACCCTGCACAATTGTGTATAGCTTTCTATCTTCGAGTCCGCCATTGAGTTTTCGCCTCGAGAGCTAAGGCCTTCGCGATCGGCCTCCGTGACCGCCTGATTTTCATCAGAGGCGGCCGCACGACAAATGTTTGTCAGGCAGTTGGGATTCGAACCTCGCGGACAATTTTTTTGTCCGGAGGTAGCGAGTCGACGCCGGCTGGGTGAAAAATCCCGCCCAGCATTTGGAACCGAAATTTGTTCATCGTGTCGAGGCGGAGAAATTTGCATCGTCGATTCGGCACACGAAGCGCGATATCGCGTCTTCGGAAAATGTAAATTTTATTTGTGAGGTAAAAATAAATACGCGCGCGGGAAACGACTTTTCCTCAAAGCGGATGTCGGAGGTCGGTGAAATGGAGGTGCGTTGCGAGGCTTCTGTCAGCTCAGAAGGTGAACTGGAGGTAGGGGAATTGGAGGTTAGTCTTGGAACCTCCCCCGTCCTGAGCACCAACCCATCCTCCTCCCCTCCCGGGGAGCCGGGAACAATTGGAGCGGCCGCGATACCCGACCAGATTTGGGATCGATTATTCAGGCTTTCAGGGAGATTAAGGGAATGAGTGAAAAAATGTATTCCCAAATGAATGAAATGAGGGAAATGAACGATAAATTTGAGGGAATGAATGCTCAGAATGAGCGATTAAATAACAAAATGGATGGAATGAAATAGGGATTTTATGTTAGAGATGACCAATAAAATGGAGTCCCAGGGGAATGAATATAGGGAAGGAATGAAGGGAATGAGTGATCGATTGGAAGGACACAGTGAAGGAATGGGAAAGAAAATTGATGGGTTGAAGGGGGAATTGAATGCCCAGAGTGATAAAATTGATGGATTGAGGGGGGAATTAAAGGAACAGATGGATAGGATGGAAAACAGATTTGATAAAATAGAGGAAATAACAACAACTGGGGGAACGAATTGATAACATTGAGGGGAAAATGCAAAATCAAATTACAGACGGACTGGGTGAATTTGAGGGCAAAGTAGAAACTAAATTCGGTGAAATGGAAAAGTCCATGGGGATAGAGTTAGAGCTAAAGAGGGAAGAATTAACATCGAAAATAGAAGAGGGCATGACCCAGGCTGTCCGAATGGGGGGGGAAATTGGAGGATAGTATTGGCGCCACAAATACCAGAATTGATAAAGTAAATGGAGATCTGGAAGGCCATCGGGGCCGGGTGGATGCCAGAATGCGGCAACAGGTAGAGGAATGGGGACTCCTCAAACAACAAGGGGTCGAATTGGCCGAGGAGGTAACAGGGTTGGAAGCCCGTGTAACGGAGCAGGAGTGGGTGTTTGTTGATAAAGGCCCGTGGGGGCCGCAATTGACTGATGACAGGCTGAGTGATTTGATGAAGGAGCGACTGGAGGCCTGGGACAATACCATCAAAGGAGAGGTTGCTCGGGTCAAACGGTCTGAGGGGAAGAGGTGAGTCGGTCCGTTAAGGATCTCCAGGACGAGATTAAGGTGACCCAAGGGACCCTCCCCACAAACCACATTTGGGCACCAGAGACTCCGAAACCGATTACCCAGTTGGGGGGTGTTTTGGCCTCGGGCTGGATTTGGACAGAGGGGAATCGGGGAGTAGAGTCTCTGGAAAGGCAATCCCCCTTGTGCATTTTGATGGGTCGGGGAGTTTGGAGGCTTTCCTGACACAATTTGAATGTGTGTCTCAGCTCAATGGTTGGGGAGAGCGGGAGCGCATGGGGAATCTGGTGGCAACACTGAGGGGGTCAGCCGCAGACGTGCTAATCGTAGTCCCAGAGGGAATATTGACCAGTAAGGGCAACTGTGATGCCTTGAACCACAGGTATGGGACAAGTGCGAGGTGCGACCTGGTCAGGGCACAGCTGCTGCATCGTAGGCAGAAACCAAACGAGACGTTGCAGGAGATGGCCCAGGATATTTACCAATCTGTGAGGATTGCATACCGGGACCTACCCGCACAAGCGTGGGATAAGCTGGCGATAGAGAAATTTATGGCGGCTCTTCCTGACCCCGAGGTCCGGATTCTGGTGGAGTTGCAGGACCCGGCCACGGTGCACCGAGCAGTGGAATGCGCGGCGAGACTGACCTTTTTGAGGAGGTCGAACCGCGCATCAGAGAGGGCACCTGTGACGGTACGGCAGGCGGAGGTGCGGGACCAGGAAGAGAAGCCGGAGGATATGGTCATAGGCCGAATGTTAAGGGGGATCAGCCGCCAGCTGTCAGGTTTGACAGGGGGTAAATTTGCAGGGGGTGAGTCACGGCAGTCTGGTCCAGGTTTGCCATCAGGACGGCCTGATTTTCATCAGGATGGTCCGGGAGTAAGGGATGCTCCGCCTGGGTACCAGAGCGGTCCGTTCATGGGGACTTGTTTTAGATGTGGGAGAAGGGGGCACCGGCAGAGGGATTGTCGGCAACCACCTGGGCCACCTCCTCCTAACAGGCTTCACAGTCCAGACAGGTGGGGGCCCCCAGTGGGTCCACAGGTGCCAGAAAGAGGACCATCACCTATGCCTGGGCCTGTCGCAATAGAGTGTGCGGGAAACTAGAATGAGCTGAGCGTACGGGGCCATGCTCGGCTGGGATTGAGTTTCCTGGTGGAACACGACTGCCAACTAGACTTTGGGCATGGTCATATGTAGTTGGGCACTGAGAGGCTGCAGTTGGTGGGAATGGGGGATGACCAGGAGGTGCAGGGGACGTGGCTAGAGGTGCCACACACTGTGACCGTGCCTCCCAGGTCCGAGACAGTGGTGATGGCAGAGTTAGCAGCAGGTACTCAACCCATTGACCAGCTGAGGCTTGTGGAGTCGTGGTCCTCGCAGGGGACCGAGGGATTGATGGTGGGTTGCACCCTCGTAGACACACGTGGGCCTATGTTGGCAGTTAGGCTGCTCATCTTGTCCGACAGCCCTCGCACTGTAAGGGGCGGAGCCATCGTAGCCAAATGCAGTCGTGTAGTAGAGGTCACTGGAGGAAGTGGATTCACATGCTTGCCAGTACAGCCGGAAAGAGGGGAAATTTTGGGGAAATGTGATTGGCCAGAGGGAGTGTGGGACATGATGACACGCTCTGAAGAGGGCCCAACATCGGAGCAGGTAGAGATATTGCACAATTTG
Organism: Myxine glutinosa; assembly: GCF_964187855.1. Lineage (NCBI taxonomy): Eukaryota > Metazoa > Chordata > Myxini > Myxiniformes > Myxinidae > Myxine > Myxine glutinosa. The sequence goes on along the minus strand of NC_136267.1, from coordinate 168,056,305 downwards.
GTTGGTAAGAACTTAGATGTTTTTTTCTCTCTCTCTCCCGAGGATGTTGGACGCACAGGTCTTGTCAGGCACCAAATTAGCACTGGCGAGGCGAGGCCGGTTTAATTTGAAGCCACGCCCAAGCCAGGCCCAGAGTTGCGTGTTGATTTGAAGCCACGCCAGGCCCAGAGAGTGAGATGTTGATTTGAAGCCAAGCCAGGCCCAGAGAGTGATATATTGATTTGAAGCCAAGCCAGGCCCAGAGAGTGACATGTTGATTTTAAGCGAAGCCAGGACCAGAGAGTGACATGTTGCTTTGAAGCCAAGCCAGGCCCAGAGAGTGACATGTTGATTTGAAGCGAAGCCAGGCCCAGGGAGTTTCATGTTGATTTGAAGCCAAGCCAGGCCCATGGAGTTTCATGTTGATTTGAAGCCAAGCCAGGCCCAGAGAGTGACGTTGATTTGAAGGCAAGCCAGGCCCAGTGAGGTACATGCTGATTTGAAGCCAAGCCAGGCCCATGGAGTTTCATGTTGATTTGAAGCGAAGCCAGGCCCATGGAGTTTCATGTTGATTTGAAGCCAAGCCAGGCCCAGACAGTGACGTTGATTTGAAGCCAAGCCAGGCCCAGGGAGTTACATGTTGATTTGAAGACACGCCGGGCCCAGGGAGTTTCATGTTGAAAAAACATCAGTAATGCAAACCTGATCAATTAACATCTGTTGCCATGGGGATGAAGGGATGACAGAATGAAACATAAATAGGAAATAATTTTTTTGCCTCATTCGTTCAATTGAAGGATATGTCTGAAAATTAAAATATTGAAATTAAAATGACTGTTTATAAATCAAAGTGTTCATCAAGTAAATTTTAAATGTTTTAATTGCGAGTTATCTTATTTTAACGTTTATAGTTATTTGTAATTCAACTGTTCGATCGAGTTATCCGTTGTCCTCTCTTTCTCTATGGTTACAATTGTTCTCAGTGTTATTTAATTGAACCCACAATCGCTGTTCCTTCCATTGTTCGTGAGAAGTGAAACATGGAGGTTGTATCTCGTCTCATCACGCTCTTTTTGCTTGTACTTTTATCAATTGCCATCTTTCACCCCATTTACCACCATGTACGGGGTGACATCTTCAAAGAGGTGAGTTTTAAACGGACAGTGTATTTATGTAATTCCCCCGATATTTATCCACCGAGTTCTCCGTCCAATGTTGAAGATTAAATCTACCGTCTTCTACCGACTCCTCTCTGGCCATGCCCCCCCAGCTCTCTCTGGGCTCTGTCCCGCAAATATTCCTACAGGTCGCACAAGATCTGCCTGCAACTCTCTTATGGTTAAACTGCCAAAATCAAAACTCTCTGCTCACCTTCACTCCTTCATTCCTCTTTTCTCCCGCCTCTGGAACAAACTCCCTCACTCTCTTCAATCCCACTCCACCCTCCAGGTCTTTAAAACAGCTGTTCACCACCATCTCTTATCTTCCCACATCCAAAACCTTGATCTTTTCTACCCCCGCTAATTTCACCCCAATTCCACTTTTTTGAAATACTAACTTCTGTCCTGGAAGTCCTTGGTGTCCTTGTGTTTTATACTTCTCCCACCCCCCCCCCCCTTTCCCGCGCCCCCCCCCCCAAGCCCTCTCCCTCCCACACATCTCCCTGCTCTCAAATGTTATGTTTGTGTGCTTCCCCTTCTCTCCCCATCTTGTCTTCCGCTCCCTCTTTTTATATATTTGTTTGTCTGGTTGATTTGTTTGTGAAATAAATGTTAGCTCTTTCACGAGCCTCGATTCAGTATACAAAAAAAAACAAACGAACAAAAAAAAAAACCACTTTGACGAGTATTGGTTAGTTTGGGTTGAAAACACTTTGACGAGTACTGGTTAGTTTATGTTGAAATCACTTTTAGAGTATTGGTTAGTTTGTGTTGAAAACACTTTGACGAGTATAAGCTAGTTTGGGTTGAAGTCAATTTGATTCGTATAAGTTAGTTTGGGTTGAAGTCACTTTGACGAGTATAAGTTCGTTTGGGTTGAAACCCCTTTGATGAGTATAAGTTAGTTTGGGTTGAAACCAATTTGACGAGTATAAGTTAGTTTGGGTTGAAGTCACTTTGACGAGTATAAGTTTATTTGTGTTGAAAACACTTTGACGAGTATAAGTTAGTTTGGGTTGAAGTCACTTTGACGAGTATAAGTTAGTTTGGGTTGAAGTCACTTTGACGAGTATAAGTTTATTTGTGTTGAAAACACTTTGACGAGTATAAGTTAGTTTGGGTTGAAGTCACTTTGACGAGTATAAGTTAGTTTGGGTTGAAGTCAATTTGATTCGTATAAGTTAGTTTGGGTTGAAGTCACTTTGACGAGTACAAGTTAGTTTGGGTTGAAACCAATTTGACGAGTATAAGTTAGTTTGGGTTGAAGTCACTTTGACGAGTATAAGTTTGTTTGGGTTGAAGTCACTGACGAGTATAAGTTTGTTTGGGTTGAAGTCACTGACGAGTATTGGTTAGTTTGTGTTGAAAACACTTTGACTAGTATAAGTTAGTTTGGGTTGAAGTCACTTTGACGAGTATAAGTTAGTTTGGGTTGAAACCAATTTGACGAGTATAAGTTAGTTTGGGTTGAAACCAATTTGACGAGTATAAGTTAGTTTGGGTTGAAGTCACTTTGACGAGTATAAGTTCGTTTGGTTTGAAACCCCTTTGACGAGTATAAGCTAGTTTGGGTTGAAGTCACTTTGACGAGTATAAGTTAGTTTGGGTTGAAGTCACTTTGACGAGTATAAGTTTGTTTGGGTTGAAGTCACTGACGAGTATTGGTTAGTTTGTGTTGAAAACACTTTGACTGGTATAAGTTAGTTTGGGTTGAAGTCACTTTGACGAGTATAAGTTAGTTTGGTTTGAAGTCACTTTGACGAGTATAAGTTAGTTTGGGTTGAAGTCAATTTGATTCGTATAAGTTAGTTTGGGTTGAAGTCACTTTGACGAGTATAAGTTAGTTTGGGTTGAAACCCCTTTGACGAGTATAAGTTAGTTTGGGTTGAAGTCACTTTGACGAGTATAAGTTAGTTTGGGTTGAAATTACTTTGATGAGTGTTGGATCGTTTGGGTTGAAATCCTTCAAGCAACTCACGTGCCGAAATCCCACGTGTGTGTTTTGTGAGATTTTGTGAGGTCTCGAACAGGTTTACTTGTTTCAGTGGATGACTTTTTCATTTATGAAGTAAATTTATCATAAAATGTTCCACCAGAAGTTAAATTTAATGATCCGATCTGCCTGAAATTTCTGGAGATCAACACTTTGATGTGTGTGATCAGTGGAACTGCCACTTTATAACTTTTTGGCAGTGATGACCGGGTAACCAAGACGTCCCACTTTCATCAGACATGTGACCCACGACGCACACAAGCACAACAGCAGGAGAGAACAGGGACGTTGGTAGATCTGTGGAAGGGAGAGAGCTGGGGGAGGGGTTAGGGGAGTGGTACACAGTATAAAGTACAAGTTAGTACAAAGTACAAGTTGGTGTCCTTGTGTTTTATACTTCTCCCACCCCCCACCCCACTTCCCACGCCTCCTCCCCCTAAGCCCTCTCCCTCCCACACATCTCCCTGCTCTCAAATGTTGTGTTTGTGTGCTTCCCCTTCTCTCCCCATCTTGTCTTCCGCTCCCTCTTTTTATATATTTTGTTTGTCTGGTTGATTTGTCTGTGAAGTAAATGTTAGCTCTTTCACGAGCGTCGATTAAGTATACAACAACAACAAAAAAAAAAAAGCAAAGGCACACCACTAGGAATTTCAGGAAATAATTTGGAGATTGAAAGAGACGAATTTGTGCTGTTTTAACGGGGGTAGAAAAGATCAAGGTTTTGGATGGGGTATCCCTCCAGGCCTCCAGGTATCCCTCCCTCCAGGCCTGAACCAAAATAAGAGATGGTGGTGAACAGCTGTTTTAAAGACCTGGAGGGAGGAGTGGGATTGAAGAGAGTGAGGAAGTTTGTTCCAGAGGTGGGAGAAAAGAGGAATGAAAGAGTCAAGGTGAGCAGAGAGTCTTGATTTTGGCAGTTTTACCAAAGGAGGGTTGCTGGCAGATCTTGTGCGTCCTGGAGGAATATTTGGGGAGCAGAGCACAGACAGAGCAAGGGGAGCTAGGCCGGAGAGGAGTCGGTAGAAGACAGCCGATCAACCTGCCTGCGGTGAGCGAGTCAAAAACCTTCAGAATCAGCTTCATCGCGG
>NC_136267.1:168042085-168049585 GCF_964187855.1 Myxine glutinosa | reverse complement strand
ACAACATTCATTTCAGTGCACAACTCATCAACATCCACTCCTGGGTCGTGCTCAGAGTTCGAGCAGTTTGCTGCATGTTAACTCATCATCATCATCTCCATCTTCTGAAAAATTGTGTTTGTGAAATGAAAATTTGAAACGGTACATGATGTTTTTTTAGTACCGTGAGGTTAAGCACATTTAATGAACGGAAATCGCATTCCTTTAATAAACATTGGAAACGGCACCTGGTGTTGTGTTGTTTTTTTATTTAAGCATATTTTATGAAACTGTAATCATGTGCATTCGCGGTTGAAAACATTTTTATGTTGAAAAAGTTTACCCTGTGAATCAGGAACCACAGGGAACCTATCCCTCTTTTCCGCATTGATGCAACGCCCCGACATTCGCGATGTCAACGTTCGTGGGATTTTCTGTGAATCGCAATCCACCGGAAACCTATCTCCCCTTTTCCCAATGAAACAATGTTCCCACATTTGTGATTTCGACATTCGCGCCATTTACCAGGAACGCATCCCCCACGATTGTCGGGGCCCGACTGTATATAAACTAGAGTCCCTGTATAAAGAGAGTTGTGTCAACTCAAATTTGGACGCCATTTTGTGTCTAAGTGTGTCGGATTAGATATACATGTACATTCGCGATATGGGGTGATATATTCTAAACCTGCTAAAAAAAAAATTACTACACATATTTAGTCTTATTATTACATACAGGTGATATTTGTTTTGTCAAAAACTCAGCTATTGCCGTGAAAAAGAGCTGTGTGGTGATATTAAAAGTGGTATGGCAATGCATATTACAAGCCAACACTGCATATAAGAGCTAACATTATAAGTAAGACAAACCAATGCTGTCGTTCTCTGAATTTTAATAACTTTTAGAAAGGAGTGTGGGCATATCCAATATTTTTTAAAGGGTGCCGAGAGCAATTCCGGTGTAGGACTTCCAGCCGACATATAGTCTAACACACTTAAAACAAATTCTGTACGTGGTATTGCCATATTTCTATAGTGTACAACTTTAGTTTTATCGACATTTATATTCAATTTCCATTGTAATGATTTAACAAGCTGCAAGTCAGCTTCTGTCTCTGACATAAGGAAAACGTCATCGGCATCTAGTAAGATTGAAACGTTCATTTATTACTACACCCTTGCCCAGAACTCTGATGGATATTGCCTGATCGATTAATATGTTTCATAGCTGGCGACTTAATTAACACTTAATTTTCGACTGCGCCAAGCCGTAATTAAACAGAGAAAAAACTTTAAAAAATACCTGCAGTGTGCACGGTTCGTCTAGTCGAACAGATATGGAAAAGCACAGATACGACGTCGTATTCACCATAACTTGTTTAATTTCACCAGGAACACGATGAGGCCAACACAGTAAACATTCAGTACAAAACTTGGTTCATACATTCAGTACAGAACATGATTCATACATTCAGACCGTAAGAAAACTCTGCCCGTAATACAACACTCTGACCAGACCAACACTTCATCCCACTACGTTCACTCCTCACAAGTGAAACTCATCTTCAACCTCTTTTTGTCATCAGCTCGCCCCCTCTCAAACTGATTCACATCGAAATGTTCCTGCAATCATACAATGAGTGTCCTTGATGTATTTATTTATTGAAATTTTTATTCTAACACAACACAGTTTAATTTTAATGAGCTGTCATGTACTAGTACTTCCACAACAGAAAATCACATGGACAATCTTCCGGAAGATGGCCAGACAAATCGCGAGCTCTATCGACCACATGTATATTGATATCAAACAGGGATAACAGCTTTTGAAAGTTGAGCCAGTTTTAAATGTGGGTACACAAATACACCTGTTTTACTGCATTAATCACCGAGAAATATTGTATGTTTTGGGAACGATAGCTGTCACCAGGTTAAATATATAGGGATTGTCCAATGTGCAAAATCTTCCATCATTACAATTTGGCCATAAATCCCGGGGTGGGAAATATTTGAGCAAATATGCCACAAGACGCATGAGCACTGTACAAAGCAAACAATAACTCGTCAAATTTTGGACGTATGGATGGCTGCACAACCCGCAAAAAAATTGAGCAGGTCCCCCCCTAAAATTGCTTTTATGATTTCCGATTAGGCTAAAGATTTTAAACCAAAAAAATAACTTGCCTCGGAATAAGTTTTGAATGGACGGACAGACAACTGAAAACAAAACGGACCATGGGTTTCCCACCCCTATAAAATCAAAATTAATTCCCTCTGAAAAAGTACAGTGACATTGCCCGCAGACTACCCAACCGCAGACCAGGCAATGTCACTGTACCGGGACATTTCATCAATCAATGACAATATGCGGTCCGCTAGGACTACCCGAAAAAAATTGAGCAGGGTTCTTCCCACGGAAATGCATTTTTGGTCAGCTCCTTGAAGATTATAAACAAACACAAATCACTTCCCTTTAAAAGGGTTTTCAACGGACAGACAACCAAAAAAAAACGGAGCAGATAGAATTGCTTTTGAACATCGATCATCAAGCGGCGTGGGCCTACCTGGCAGAGTCTCGAGGAGTCGATCGCTTTCCAGCTCTTTCGTCTGACTTTCGCTTCCCAAATTTGTCTTCTGACTTTATCACTTGGAAATCTATACATCTTATATTTCCCAGATTGGTTTGAACAACCAAAAGCAGAACAACCAGTCATTTTGTTTGGCAATAAACAACATTCCCGTACCAAGCTGACGTTCACGCACGGTGAAGTTAGACACAAAATGGCGCCACGAAATCACGTGACCAGAAATCCCGGGTCAGCACATGGCGCAACTCTCTTTATACAGGGACTCTAATATAAACTAGAAGGGCACGAGGAAGAGCGCAAACCTCCATCAGGCTGAACAGTTTTCATTTTGTATTCCACTGATAGGCCGGATCTGATCTGGACAATACTCATTCGTAATTATACTGGAAAATACTGGACAATCCCAGGTAATGCCACTCTCATTCGTATTCCTCCGAGTCCCCCCCCCCCCCCCCCCTGTCCCCTTGTCATTGCCATATGTGGGCTGGTGCTTCAGCTTGTCACCTTTCTCTTTTTGACAATATCCAGCGACATGCGGCCATTCTGGTGGGACAGGAGTTGGCAACATCTCTGGAACCTCTCTCAGTCCGCCGCTCTGTTCTTTCCTTCAGCCTTTTCAACAGATATTACCACGGAATGTGCTCTGAGGGTCTATCACAGGTTGTTCCACTGGTCATTCTTTCAGTCGCCCGACACGTTTGGCAGTTTCTTCCTGTCCATATACCGTGTCTGTCCCAAGGACTAAGACTATGAGGGATTCTTCTCGTTTTTTCCCCCCCGCTCGCCATCACTGGAGCAGTTTACCTGCATCTTGCTTTCCCCTCGATACCAAACTACCTCAATTCAAGAGGAATGTCAATCGATTCCTCCTTTGTAGCTAATATCCACACTATCCTTTGTTGGAACCGCCTAACTTCAGTGGCCTTCAAGGCTTTGTGGTGAGGGGTATCTCATGAAAATGTATTACCGTGTGGCGGACACGAAAGCTCACTGGCGCGAGGGCATCATTCCGCGCACCAAGTGGGCGGCGGCCACACCCGAGGGGTAGGCGTGGCCGCGGGATATACACCGGGCGCGCAGCCCGGAACGCTCCAGTGTTACAGTGGAGCTCTTGAATAAAGACTCTTACAACTTACCGCGTTGTCCACTTCCTCCTTGCTTACAAGCAGCGCGCGTAACACCGCGCTTCATTGGTGACCCTCCGACGTTCTGGTCAGCCGTCGCTGACCACCCGAATATGCCATCGCAATGGCAAACAACGCGGTCCAAATGAAACTCCCCGAGTTCTGGGAGACGCAAGCCGAAGTCTGGTTCCTGCAGGCAGAAGCCCAGTTCCGACTTCGAGGCATCACGGTGGACGAGACCAGGTACTGCCACGTGGTCGCTTCCCTCGGGCCCGGCACGGCCAGCCGCGTCGTGTCGGTCCTGAGGAATCCACCGGCCGACGGCAGGTACGAGGCGATCAAGCGTCTCCTCCTCGCCACGTTCGGCCTCACGGTGGACGCACGGGCCGACCGCCTCCTGGACCTCCCCGAGCTCGGTGACACGCGACCGTCGGTCCGCATGGACCATATGCTGTCGTTGTTGGGCGATGAAACCCCGAACGCTCTTTTCCGGGCGTTATTTCGACGCCAGCTGCCGGCACGAGTCCGCCTCGCGTTGGCCGGTTCTGTGACGACAGAACCCCGGGCTCTCGCTGCCGAAGCCGACAGGTTCTTCGCGGCTTTGGACGCGCAGGCGAGTTTTGGCGCAGCCGCCACGCATCCCGAGGCTGACCCTGATGCTGATGCACCACACCTCGGGGATCCCGAGGCTGACGCACGCCGCGTGGCGGCCGCCACGCCACGCCCACCACCACCGCGAAAACCGCGGCCTCCGCCTTCGCCGCAAACCTGGTGCCATTTCCACACCAGGTTTGGCCACAAGGCGAGGGATTTGTTGTCCGCCACACGCGCGCGTGCGTGGGAATTCTGGGGGGGCGTGTGTGGCGGACACGACAGCTCACTGGCGCGAGGGCATCATTCCGCGCACCAAGTGGGCGGCGGCCACACCCTAGTGGTAGGCGTGGCCGCGGGATATACACCGGGCGCAGCCCGGAACGCTGCAGTGTTACAGTGGAGCTCTTGAACAAAGACTCTTACAACTTACCGCGTTGTCCGCTTCCTCCTTGCTTATAAGCAGCGCGCATAACACCGCGCTTCATTACCATTTATAATTACCATTTAGAACCCATTAAAATTGTCTTTTAGAACCCATTAAAATTACCCTTTGGAACCCATTAAAATTACCTGGAACCCTTTAGAAAGTGGTTTAAGGAGACGGGGTTTTGCAGACAGTTTTAAGGAGGTTGTGCGTGTGTGTGTGTGTGTGTGTGTGTGTGTGTTTGTGTGTGTGTGTGTGTGTGTGTGTGTGTGTGTGTGTATATACCTATAACAATAAAAGGCAGTGTCCATCCTTTCGTCCGTCTGTCTCCTCCATAACTCCAAAACGACGAAACCTAGCGGCCCCAAACTTTGCATGCATGCATCCACCTGGACCTCCAACTGATTGCAATGATGAAAACTGGGTGTTTTCGTGTGTGAAACACCCTTTTTGAAGATGATTAACGAGGTGCTCGTAAGAAAAAAAAACCGATGTGGTGGTTTACCAATATGTCGGCCGGCCATCTTGGCACCTTGTTGGCTACTGCACCTAGCTGGGTTCTTAAGCCGCCATTTTGTTTTGGCCCCCTCAAATGTGCCTTGGAAACACGATCGATTAATCATTGCGTAATTGAAGCATCTTACTATCATTCACCAAATGTCCGTCTGTCCGTCCGTCCGTTCACAGGTACCGCAAAAAACAGCTGAACCGATCGCAACGATATTTTGGGTGGGTAATCATGGGACGCCATGGAGTAAAATAGGCTATATTGTTTTTCCAATTTCACTTTTGGTCAACAGCATTTTCAGGTTTGGACTCCCGCATAACGTTATTTTCATGGGTACCGCACAAATGGCTGCACCGATTGCAACCTGACGAATGAAAACACACAGTTAAAAATAATTACCTCGGACAAATACCTTTCATTAGGACATGGGTTGAATCCCTGCTTGAGAGATTGCCTACCCCCCTCCTCCCCACCATCACGGTCGTCTCTCCAACTCACAATCCCACGAGATATGCGGAAAGGACGACCCAAAACCAATTATCTTCTTTTTGATTCGTATATAAACATCATTAAAAGTAAATAATGACCTCGGCCAAAGTTCAAACGACATGGGTTTAATCTCTCCATGAGATAATTCCACACAGCTGTTTGGGCGGTGTATAAGCTAATAGATCACTGTCTCCATCAATCTTGCCAAGGCCGTAACACCTATCGGCTCAAAATCCTTTTAACTGTTGACTTGGTAGTTTTTACAATGAAGGAAACATTAATAATGTTGTTAAAAGTTTATTTTGTGATTAATTCGTGGGACCGTGGTGATTGGCGTTATGTTGTTTGGAATGAAAAAAGAGATATCGAGTTCAAGTGAATGAGGAAATGCCGTGATGGTTTCGACTTTCTAAACGTGAAATTCGCGGATCGCCATATGCAGATTCACCATGGTCCCACGATCGATGTTTCTATACGTGAATGTACCCGTTTGTTTGCGTACGATAATGTTTTTCATGGAAGTCCTTCCCGAACTTGCTGTCCATGTTTGACGTGTGACTGAAGGTGCTACAGGAATATGGAATTTATTGGTTTCATGCTTTAGCATTCGTCGTTTCTGCATTGTCTGTTTGCTTCTGGCCTCTCACCCATGCGTAGCACGGGTACCTCACTAGTCCTTTTAAATCAGAAAATAAAAAGAAATGGCATTTTGTAAAATGAATTTTGGAGAATGAAATGGAAAATAAAAATAAATAAAGAAAAAGAAATAACTGCAGTCAAGCGCTTCCTCCAGCCATGAATGAGCTTCCTCCACCTCTCTACTGGAAGTTTGGCCCACTCTTTTGCAAACTATTCCAGTTCTCCCAGATTTGAAGGGTGCCTTCTCCCAACAGCTGTTTTCAGATCTCCCCACAGGTGTTCAATGGGATTTAGATCTGGACTCATTGCTGGCCACTTCAGAACAGTCCAGCGTTTTGTCTTGAACCATTCCTGGGTGCTTTTGAAGTCTGTTTGGGGTCATTGTCCTGCTGCAAGCCCAATGTCCTTCGACGGAGACTTAGCTTTCTGACACTGGGTTGAACATTGTGCTACAAAATGTCTTGGTAATCTCCTGATTTAATGATGCCATGCACACATTCAATGCACCCAGTGCCAGAAGCAGCACAGCAACCCCAAAACATCACTGATCCTCCTCCATGTTTGACTGTAGGGAAGGTGTTCTTTTCTTTGAAGGCTTCATTTTGTTTTCTGTAAACAGATGATGTGCTTTGCCAAAAAGCTCTAATTTGGTCTCATCGGTTCACAGGACATTCTCCCAGAAGTAATTTGGCTTGTTCAGGTGTGTTTTGGCAAACTCCACTCGGGCTTTCTTTTGTCTCTCTCGCAGCAGTGGGGTTCTATCAAAGAACCCTCTTTCATCGACTTGTTGATGGATGCTGCGAGTTGAAACTGCCGTACCTTGTGTCTGAAGGTCAGCTTGAATCTGTTTGGCCTTTGATCAAAATGCTTTCTCCACCATTTGAACAATCTTTCGCTGCAATTTTCGATCAAGTTTTCTCTCACGGCCACGTCCAGGGAAGTTGGTTGCAGTGCCATGGGCCTTACACTTCCTGATAACATTGCGTATGGTGTTCACTGGAAGATCCAGGTATCTGGAGATGGACTTGCAGCTTTGAGATTGTCCATGCTTGGCTACAATCTTGTGTCTGACCTCCTCAAACAATTCTCTGGGTTTCTTTCTTTTCTCCATATTGTTGAAATGAAGATCAAATAGCTGTATGTTGAAATATGTTGA